>NW_007252870.1:631439-632323 GCF_000164805.1 Carlito syrichta
AGAGTGAATCACTAATTAAAACCACTCCTCGGCATCCCGGAGCCGCGCTCTTCGGGTTACTATTATTTTGCTCTTTGAGAGGCTTCAGTTGGTGTGGGCAGCGCGGCTGGAACCTTTTCCTTCCAAATTGGGCTTTGAGTCCCGCCAGGCTCTAGAGTGGGACCTGGGACAAGCGCCCGGGCGCGGCCGGGCCTCAGCGTTCTCATCTGTGAAGTGGGGGCAGTGGCGACAGCAGTCTCTTGGGATTAAGGGGGGCGTCTGGGCTCAGCGCCAGGCAAAAAGTAGGTGCTCAACTAACGGAGACTACTGTCGCCGTGTTTATTAAAAAAACTAGAATGCCAGCCGGGCGCAGTGGCTCACGACCGTAATCCCAGGACTTTGGGAGGCGGAGGTGGAGGCGAGAGGATTGCCTGAGTCCAGGGGTTCAAGACCAGTCTGGGCAACTCGTCTCTACAGTAAATCAACAAATTAGCTGGGCCTGGTGGCGTGCACCTGTGGTTCCAGCTACTTGGAAGGTTAAGGCGGAAGGATCACCTGAGCCCAACCGATCGAGGCTGCAGTGGCCATGAGCGTGCCACTGCACTCCAGCCCGGGTAACCGAGTGACACTCTGACTCAGGAAAAAAAAAAATTACAATGCGACAATACCCTAGCCTGGGTCCCAGCCTGTTACACTCTCCCCAGCCATTTGGGTATGGGGGAGGGGGAGAGGAATAAGAGTTGCGAAACTCATGAAATAAAAAACATGGCATCAGCCCAGCTCGGTGGCTCAGCCTGTAATCCTGCACTTTGGGAGGCTGAGGTGAGTGAATTGCCTGAGCCTGCAGGTTCGAGACCTGCCTGGGCAACTTGGCAAGACCTCATTTCTACAATAAATCAAATAAT
>NW_007252870.1:632781-633994 GCF_000164805.1 Carlito syrichta
GCTGAAACCCGGGCGATGGTTAAAATCATCGCGGCAGCCACAGCCTTTGGCCTGCCGCTTCCCTGCTCCCAGATGTCGGGGACATCCAGAGCCACTCAAGGTTTCTCCCACTATCAAGCAAGCCAGAGCTCCAACTCACTCAGAGATGGGGCCCTGCAGGCACCCTGAAGATGCAGCCATGTGTAGAGATGCCCGGGTAGAGATGAGGGGGTGAAAGGAAGAGATTCCAGGGGAGATTTCCCTCTTCCCCGCCCTTCCCCCTACACACCCTGGGCTTGTTTTCCATTCGGGACTCAGCGTGCTACAGACACACTGTTCCCACTCCCAGAGCTGCCAGCGGGGACCCCAAGTTCCCAGGAATTCCAGGTGGTCACTCACCTTCCCCACGAGCTTGCCTTTGCGGTTCATACACAGGTAGAATTCCGTCTCCTTGCCCTTGATCCGGACTTGACTACCGAAGGTGTCTGTCTCCACTAGGAGCTGGGCTTCGAAAGGAAGAAGGAGAACAAGAAACATTGTTTTACTAGGGGCAATGGCTTGGTCTAAAGACTCAGCGACATAGTCCCTGACCCTGTCCCCGGTCCCTCCCTCCCCCAAAATCAGGCATGGGAAGGTCTGGAGCACCCTGCCCTGAAGATGGAAGCTGTCCGTCACCTGTTCCCTTCCCTCCTGCCTCTCTTGGCTCCACTTGGAATCCAGATGGCTCAGCCAGAGAGTTCTGCCCCTTGTGGCTAAATACCAGTGTGCCCTTCTTCCCTCGTCGCCTCAGCTCCAAGGCCCAAAGCAAGACAGGCAGCCATACAAAAAAATCCCATTCTAAGATCAGTGGCTCACACCTGTAATCCCAGCACTTTGGGAGGTTGAGGTGGGAGAATCGTTTGAGTTTAGGAGTTCAAGACTAGTCTGGGCAACGTAGTGAGACCCTGACTCAACATAAAATTTAACAAATTAGCTGGGTGCGGTGTCTTGCGCCTGGAGCCCCAGCTACTCAGGAGGCTGAGACAGAAGGATCGCCTGAACCCAGGAGGTCGAGGCTGTGATGAGCCATGATCCTGCCACTGCACTCCAGCCTTGGGGGGCAACTCAAAAAATAAAAATTCCCCAGCTGGGCTCGGGAAGCTTTGGGAGGCTGAGGTGAGCGGATTGCCTGAGCCTGCGGGTTCGAGACCCGCCTGGGCAACTTGGCGAGACCTCATTTCTACAATAAATAAAA
>NW_007252870.1:634014-659009 GCF_000164805.1 Carlito syrichta
CTGTAGTTCCAGCTATTTGGAAGGCTGAGGTGGAAGGATCACTGGAGCCCAACAGGTCGAGGCTGTGGTGACCGGAAGCGGCCACTGCACTCCAGTCTGGATGACAGAGTGAGACTCCAACTCAAAAAAAGAAAAAAGAAAAATTCCCCAAAGCAAGACAGATAGCCATACAAATAATCACAGAGAAGCAGTCTCTGGACCGAGGGAACAGACAAACAGGTGCACATGCGCGCACACAGCCCTCCCGCTCCCTCTACACCAGTCCACATTTTCTCCCCAGTAGGCTGCTGTGTGACTTAGAGTAGGCCATGCACCCTCTCTGAGCTCTCTTTCCTCTCTGATCTTAAACCCCTGGCCTGCCCACCTTCACCAACACCCCCCTACCCACAGCTGCTTTCTCTGCCTGAGACCCGCCCCCCGCAATTCCCATACTCTCTTCCCCGACCCTCCACCTCCCAGCCCCTGCCCCACTCTCACTCACAAAAGTTTTTTTAACTTCTTGACAAGGGACTTGCTTCTCCCTAACAAATATCATAGCCCCAAATTCCCAAGTACAGTATCCTTGGAGCCACAGAGAGTATACCTCAGTGCCCCTAAAATACACCCGGTATGATTTTAATAAAAAAAATTTACAAATATAGACCCGGGTGCCCCGTTGTGAAAATTACAACCATCTGGATCTCAAAATTTCCAATAATTAATCTAGCCCTCCTTTGACACCACTACTAATTAAAATATGATACCCACCTTTCCAAGGGGGAGAAAAAAGAAGAATTTACATAAAATTTAAAGATCTAACAAGAATTCAGTAACACTAGAAACAAGGGGAGGCACATTTTTCTCCCAGCCTCCCCCTACCCCTGTAAACACTGAGTCAGGAGTAGGACTCGGTACTGCAACGGGAGGGGCAGCAGCCCTTGGCCCTTCCTGTTCCTCTGAGTTCAAGCTCCCTGTAACCTCCTGTGTGAGTTCTCTCCCTGGGCCAAGCACACAGCAGCTCTGAGGCCTTTCTCCATCGCTTCACAAGGCTCAGGACCCACAGCGGGGTGGAGGTTTGTGGGGCCGAGGGGGGCAGGTCAGGACAATTCCAGGAGCTTATTTTTTTGAGCCTGTCTCACTGTCACCTAGGCTAGCGTGCAGTGGCATGATCATGGCTCACTGCAGCCTCGACTTCCTGGGCTCAGGTGATCCTCCCACCTCAGCCTCCCCAGCAGCTGGGACTACAAGCGTGCACCACCATGCCTGGCTAAATTTTGTATTTTTGTAGAGATGAGGTTTCGCTATGTCACCCAGGCTGGTCTCGAACTCCTGGGCTCAAACGATGCTCCTGCCCCGGCTTCCCAAAGTGCTGGGATTTGGGTACAGGGATTCAGGTGTGAGCCACCATGCCTGCCCAGTTCCAGGAACTCCTGGTGAGGGGAAAAGGTGAGAGTTTGGTGGTGCACAGATTGGATATGAATCCCTGGCCCAACCTGCCAACTGTATGACATTGGGCCTCAGTTTCGCCTCCTGTAAAATGGGGATAATCACCCTTAAACGTCAACAGTTATTGTGAGGATTATACACTATGAATAGCCGGGCACTCTGTTCTCAGAGGTCGGGGAATTCAGAAACTGTTGTTTAAATTTCCTAAAAACTGCAAAACCAAACCGCCCCCCCCCAAAAAAAAAGCCTGGTAGAAAGAAATCAGACATGTCTACAGGGGTGGAAGGGAAGCAGCACCTGCCTCTGGGTCTTGCCCTCCCATCTTAACTCTCCTGAATACTTCGGAGTTTCAGGCCTCCCACACCATGATGTGCACCAGAACATGCCTGGTGGTGGCGTCCAGAGTCAGGAGGTAGCTGAAGTCATGGGGCTAGAGTGCTGGGTGGGGGGGACTCTGCTCTGCGGCCCCTCCCAGCACATACCTGGACCTCGGTCCTCATGACAGCCGGCTATGCGCTGGGTCTGGCTTCCCATAAGCCCACTGAAGCCACCCATCCCCACAAGGTTGGATGTCTTTGTCCCCATGTCACCATGAAGGAAACAGAGTTTCAGAGAAGCAGCCCAGTAGGCGTGGCTGGGTTCAAACTGCCTGCTTCTTTCGCTGGGGCCTGGGCTGCAGGGGTGAGGCCCTGGGCCTCCAAGCACAAGCCCAGCCACTCACCAGCCAGGGCCACCACAGGAAGCCCAGGCCTTTGCCTGAGCTGTCCAAAGGGCCTGGGGCTGGGGTGGATGGTGACTCCACCCACTGAAAGCCCTCCCACCCCCACCCTCTCGTGGGGAGGGTCTGCACCCGCCACCCCGCGCTGGAGGAGCCAGAAGTCTGTTCTCTCCCCGACCGCAGCATGCGATGGAGTGACCTAGACTCCACTCAGCGCATGACATCATGAGAAGGGAGCCGGGCCAGAATTATGTCAAGTCTTTGGGGAGTAATAGCAGCAGCAGTTCTCAGAGAGAGAGAGAGAGAGAGAGAGAGAGAGAGAATGTGAGAGAGGAAGAGGGAATGAGAGAGCGAGAGAGAGAAAGACAGAGAATGACAGAGAACGAGACAGAATGAGAGAGAGAATGAGAGAGCAAGAGAGATAGAGAATGAGAGAGAGAAAATGAGAGTGAGAGAGAGAGAATAAGAGAGAGAGAATGAAAGAGAAACGCACAGAGAGAGAGAGACAGGAAGAGAGAATGAAAGACAGAATGAGAGACAGAATGAGACAGAGTTGAGAAAGACAGAAAATGAGAGAGAAACAGAGACAGAGACAGAGGATAAGAGATACAGGGAGAGAGACAGAGAATGAGAGACAAAGACAACAAGAGAATGAGAAACAGAAAGAATGAGAGAGACAGAATGAGAGTCACAGACAGAGACAGAGAGAATGAGAGAGAGAGAGACAGAGAATGAGAGAGAGAGGGACAGTGACACAGAGAAAGAGAGACAGAGACAGAAAGAATGAGAGAAAAAGAATGAGAGAGAGAGAAAAACAGAGATAGAGACAGACAGAATGAGAGAGACAGAGACAGAGAATGAGAAAGAGACAAAGACAGACATTCATTTCTCTTCACTCAGCAGCCAGAAGAACCCTTCAAAAGTATACATTTAATTCTGTCTCTTCCCTGCTAAAAAGCTCCTGGTGATCCCCGACCTACTTAGACACACTTGCAACTCTTCGCTGAGTGGGCCACCCCACCTCCCTTCTTTACTGTTCCCCTCTTAAGCACCAATGTGCGTCGCCACAGGGCCTTTGCCCCTACTATTCCTCTGCCTAGAGGCTGTTTTCACAGTGGCTCCTCAGCTCCTAGCTGCGGATTAAATGCTACCCCTCAGAGCGCCCTTCCTGGACTGCACCGCCGAAATTGCCACCACCATCCCCTGTCCAGTCCTACCCCGTTCCCTGCTCCATTTTCCTGAGCACTTTTCTTCGAAATGGTCTCATTTTCATTATCTGTCTCCACCCAGCAGAAGGTTAGCCCCATGAGGACAACCACGTATCCGTCTTAGCCACTGTAGCGATTCCAGCACCTAATCTCTATCTGACTCACAGTGAAAGACCAGCAAGTCCGTTTGAACAAGCATATAACCAGCCTTGTGATGCAGGTGTGACTAACAAGAGCTAAAGAAAAGGGCCAGGTGCAGTGGCTCATGCTTGTAATCCCAGCAGTTTGGGAGGCTGAGGCAAAAGGACTGCTTGAGCCCAGGAGTTCTAGACCAGCATGGGTAACACAAAGAAACCTCATCTCTACAAAAAAAAAAAAAAGAAAATCCAAAAATTAACTGGGCGTGGTGGGGCAGGCTTGTCAGTCCCAGCTACTTGGGAGGCTGAGGCAAAAGGATCACCTAGGCCCAGGAGTTTGGGGCTGTGGTGAGCCATGAGCATGCCACTGCAGCCCAGCCTGGATGACAGAGTGAGGCCCTAATGCCAGAGAAAAAGAAAAGGAGATTTGGGGAGGTGAAGGCTTGTTCAAGGGCATGGAAACACTGGGATAAGATCCAAACCCAGAGTCCGTGTCCCTAACCCCTCACGTCCTCCTGCTGTGACTCTCTGTGTTACTCACCACCAGCTGGAACCCTGGGCTCCCAGCTACTCTTCCCCAGCCTCAGTGACAAAGGGAAAACCTGGCTGGCCCTCTCTGGGCAGGACTAGGTAACCTCCAAGCACTGAAGTCAGTAACTCCCATTTATCTAAAGCTTACGGTGGGCTGGGCATTGTTCTAACTGCTCTGCATGCCTCATCTCATTTCAGCCTTGCCACCTTCCCATGAGGTTAAAACTATGTACTCATCCCCATTTCACGGGCGAGAAAACTAAGTCCCACAGTCAAATGGCGATGGATCTAAGATCCAATCACAGCCAGGCTGATCCAGAAGGTTTGGTATTTGTGTCTGCCCCACCCCTCACTTCTCTTCCACCCCATCCCTCCCTTGGGAGAGTGAGTGAGTGAACACTGAAACGGACAGAAGGGTCTCCTCTTTGGCCTCACCTTCTTGGGGCAGAGGTGAATGAGTGGAGATGTGCACAGATCAAAAAGTTGAGGCCCCTCCCTCCCCCAGCTCCACCTTCAAGTGATCTTGGGGGAGGTCCCTGGGGCCACCCTGAGGAAGATACCTTTGGTACTGGGATTTGGGAGAGCCCTTAGAGCACCCAGGGCTGGGCTCAGACCACAGCCTGAGAGGTGAGGAGCGCCTCAGATCTGGTTCAGGAGAGAAAAGGCTGCGTGAAACCAGAGAAGTGGGTGCCAGATGGGGAGACCCACACCATGGCTCCCCAGAAGGGGAGCCCACAGAGCTCCCCAGCACAGAGCAGAGCCCAGGGCCAGGGGGCAGCAGGGGGAGAAAGGACTCAAAGCCCCCCCTCCCTTCTCCAACATCCAGAGAGGTAGCGGGAGAAGAGTGAGAGAAGGAGGGGAGCGAGAGAGAAAGCTCTTCTAGAAAAAACTCCTGCTGTCTCCCCCTCCCCTTCTCTTAAATGCCTGGAGTAACCATAACTTTAAAATAATGATAACAGTTAATACCTCCTTGAGTATCTGCTGTGTGCCAGGCACTGTGCTAGGAGTCTGAACTGGAATATCTCATTTGAGCCTCACGACAATCCTGTGAGCTAAGAAACGTTATGCCATTTTACAGTGGCGCAGTTAACTGAGCAGTTAAATCGCTGGCCCAGAGTCACACCCTAGGGCCAGGATTTGAACACAGGCAGAGGAACACCAGAGCTGGTCTGAGACAGACGGAGATTCAGGCTGAGGTAGGCAGAGCGAGGACAGACATTGTGCAGGCTGTGATGACAGAAAAGACGCGTGGCACTGACTGACTCCCTGACTGATTCCAGTGTGACTCCCCAGCTGGGCTTCCCAGGAGTGCCCTGGGGCCTCACTTTGGCTATGATGGGTGGGAAACAGCAGGGAAAGACAGACAGAGGTGGCTGGAGAACTAGAGAGAGACACGGCACACAGAGAGACAAGGTCCAGTTGCAGGGACGGGGACAGGACCCACAGAGGGGGAGCTCAAGGCAACAAAGCTGGGGGGCGGGCTCGGTGGCTCAGCCTGTAATCCCAGCACTTTGGGAGGTTGAGGAGAGTGGATTGCCTGAGCCCGCGGGTTCGAGACCAACCCGGGCAATTTGGTGATACCTCGTCTCTACAATAAATCAAAAATTATTTGGGCATGGTAGCATGAGCCTGTCCTTCCAGCAACTTGGAAGGCTGAGGCGGAAGGATCGCCTGAGCCTAGCAGGTCGACGCTGGGGTGGCCGTGAGTGTGCCACTGCACTCCAGCCTGGGCGACAGAGTGAGACTCCAACTCAAAAAAAAAAAAAGAGAGAGAGAACAAAGCTGGGGAACGGGTTTGTGTTCCCCATGTCTGGGGTAAACTCCCTGAGACCTGCAAGAGGAGGATGGGCGGTGGGAGGGGGAGCTAGGAGCCAGGGAGGGGCTGGACAGAACAGTCCTCAACCGGGGGCCCTAGGATGGGGGCCAGCAGCCAGCTGGCCACAAAGATGCTGGTGCTGACAGAGCTGCCAGTCCCTCTCCAGGCTCTTCGTCCGGTGAGGAGATGTCCTTGCCTCAGAAGGTGCCGGGAGGTCACCCAGAATCAGCCCTCCCTTTCTCCCCTCTGAAGGTGGACCAGGTCTCAAGAAAGGGGGAGAGGTGGGAGCGGGGGGCAAATTGTTTCCCCCTCAATATTAAACACACACACGCACAGAAGCACACACTCAGACACACCCACACTCAAACCACATGCAGGTATGCCATGGCCTTTTCTCCAAAGGCACCCACCATTCACCGTCTCCTAAAGTCCCCCGAGGAGGTTCACAGGCCACGTGGACTCACCGGAAAGGAAGAGGAAAAAAAATCAATAGGATTGATCGGGAGCTATATTTAATCCCGGCTGTGGCTCTGGTGCAGTCATGTCAGCTGAGGGGCCAGCAAGGCGTGGGTGGCCACTCCCCGCCTAGAGATAGAACCTGTGGGACTCGAGATCAGAGGGCAGGGGTTTCAGATGAAGACAGGGATGCCCTTCCCAGCTGGAAAGCCCCTGGGGCAGCTGGGTGTCATAATCACCCTGTCCCCATCGTACAGTACCAGGCTGGCTGGGAAGCCAGTGGGAAGGGAGGGACAGAGGGAGGGAACACTGGTTTTCCGAGTCCCTACTCCCTACTGTGCACTGAGCTCTGTGCCAAGCACTTCCTCAAGTATGGAAAGAAGCCTCTTTGCCCGATGCCTCTGGGGTAATGACCCCTGTCTATACTCCGGCATACACAGGGGGCCACCCAAGCACTCACTCACTCAAGCATATAGTGTGTGTGTGTGTGTGTGTGTGTGTGTGTGTGTATGTGTCACAACAAACATACAGAGAGAATCATCAAATATATATATATATATCTCTCTCTCTCTCTCAAGGTCTCACTCTGTCACCCAGGCTGGAGTGCAGTGGCACGATCACTGCTCATCACAGCCTCAACTTCCTGGGCTCAGGCGATCCTCTCACCTCAGTCTCCCAAGTAGCTGTGACTAAAGGTGCAAGCCAACACATCCAGTTAATTTTGCATTTTTTTGTAGGGACAAGGTCTGGCTATGTTGTGTGGTCTCAAACTCCTGGGCTGGTCTCAAACTCCTGGGCTCAAGCAGTTATCCCAGCTCTGCCTCCCAAAGTGCTGGGATGACAGGCGTGAGCCACCACGCCCTGCCTTTTTAAGCATACACTGAGCAGCTCTCGGTGGCTGGCCCTGTGCCGTGGGAATGCAGCCATGAGCCAAACAGACAAAACCTCTGCCTCTAGGAATCTGCATTCTAACACAGACCGTCCATGGACAACTGAATACATGGCAGAAGTCAGACAGAGACAAGTGCCAGGAAGAGGGGCTAGAGCCAGGCACTCTCTGATGAGGGGACAGGGGTACGGCGGAAGAGTGAGGTGGGGAGCAGGCCACGAAGGCGTCGCCTGGCCTGTCCGTGAGTGGCGTTCAGGGGACACCCGGAAGGCCAATGTAGCCGTGCCAGCGTGAGCAAGGAGGGCAGCAGAGCCCGATACCGAGCAGGAGCAGAGCCAAGCCGAGCCAAGCCGAGCCTGCTGGTCGATTCAAGGATGAGCAGGGGAGGGACGCACCCTCGCGTTGGGCCTGCAGGTGGAGGGTGTACCACAGGGGCTCAGGCTCGGAGATGAGGGGTCCCTGCTGCTCCAATTACCCCAGCCAGGTCACAGGACCTTGCTCTGGCTCAAACACAGCCTCTGGCAAGTACCAGAATGAGAGAAAAGGGGACAAGAGGACCCCTCCCACCCCAGCTCAGCAAAAGCCCTGGGATCCCCCACCTGCTTTCCTGTGTGAGTCACTCAGGGCAGCCCCGATGGGCCATTTTGCCCCTTCATCCAGTAGCCTTTCCGGGGCCTGCCCTGCCAGGCCTTATGTGGGACATGGGGACACGGCACAAAGCAAGACAGGATCACTGCTTTCAAGGAGCTCGCACTCTCGCAGGGAGCCAGCACATCCGCAGATGGTTCCACTGCAGCAGGACAATTGTTGGGACAAGGGCGAGCCCGGGGGCCCAAGGCACTCCACCCAGCCTGGGAGCTCAGGGAACCACCCGCCAGCGCACACTGACTCCCTGTGACCCCAAATCACAGATGCATGCCATGCCAGGGCTAGAGGAAGCCACAGAGTACCAACTGCACACCCCGCACCCCACCCACGTTGCAGGTGGGGAAACTGAGGCCCAGGGAGGAAACGGGTAGGCTCACAGTCACACGGAAAGTTGGTGGCCTAGTTTCTTCCTACTCAAAGGCAGTCCCTATTAAGGAACAGGGGGCCTTTGACTATGGGCTCCTTGGGGGCTGGGACCAGGCCTGTCTCACCCAGGCTTGGTAATGTGTGTTGAATGTGTGAGGGACCCCGGTGTTGACTGTGAGGGGACTAGACCACACCCAGCAAGAGAGTCCAAAGGCCATGCTTCCTCATCTGGTCTGAGACCCCGCTGCTCCAAATCATGCTGGAGATGGCTCTGCTACCCACATCCAACATGCCAGGGCCCCATGATGGGAGACAAGAGCTCCCCTTCTTGCCCCAGCATCCCTTCTGGAAGCCTCAGGAGCCAGGTCCTGACCAGCAAACCTCATGAGCCCATGACAGCGCCCCTACTCCCTCCAAACAACAGAAAGAGTTCAGGTGTTTACTGTTAATAATCTTGTCTTAATTACCACATGATCTTTGGGCATAAAATTCCCTCATTTCAGTTACCCCACTTTGTAGAAGAGGAAACACAGTCAGAAAGGCTAATAGACATGCTGCCTCCCAGCTGCCAAGTGGCGAAGCCGAGGTTCAAATCCCATCAGCCTCTAGAGTTGACACCAGTCTCAACCCTCCAAATACGTCTCCCTGGCTAGCCCAGTCCCCCACTGCACAAGGGCCACAAGTCCCAGGTGGTTCTGGGCAGTCAGCCCCGGGAGGCTGGCCTACTGCAAAATGGGTTTTTTTGTTTTTTATTTTTTGAGTTGGGGTTCTCACTCTGTCACACAACCTGGAGTGCACTGGCACAATCCAGAGTCACTGCAGCCTCGACCTCCTAGCTCAGACAATCCTTCCACCTTAGCCTCCCGAGTAGCTGGGACTATAGGCGCACACCACCATGCCCCGCTAATTTTTTTATTTTTTGTAGAGACGAGGTCTCACTATGTTGCACAGACTGGTCTTGAACTCCTGAGCTCAAGCAATCCTCCCGCCTTGGCCTCTGAAAGTGCTGGGATAACAGGCAAGAGCCACTGCGCCGGGCCTATAAAAATGTTTGCTTGTTTAAAATCATTTTTTCTCAGACAGGGAACGCTGTTTTGGGGAGATTTTTTGTTTTTGAGTTGGAGTCTCACTCTGTCACCCAGGCTGGAGTGCTGTGGCACACTCACAGCCACTGCAGCCTTGACCTGCTGGGCTCAGGCAATCCTCTGCCTTAACCTTCCAAGTAGATGGAACTATAGGTGCACACCCACCACGCCCAGCTAATTTTTTGATTTATTGTAGAGATGAGGTCTCACCATTTGCCCAGGCTGGTCTCGAACCAGTGGACTCAGGCAATTCTCTTGCCTCTGCCTCCCAAAGCCCTGGGAATACAGGTGTCTACCACGCCCAGCCGAGAACCCTGTTTTTTAAGTGAAATCAGGCAGGACTATCCAATCATAAGGTTTATAAACACCTCCCTACCCCTGCTATGCTGGGGTCTCACCATTCCCTGTGCTGTGCGCTCAGCCAGCCCTAGGCAGCAGGCTTGAGCCTCCCCCTCCCTTGACATCCCAGGCGGAGGTACATCAGCCTCCTCCCCACTTGGCAGATGAGGAAACAACCTGGAGCTGGAGACTCCCGCCCTGGGCTCTGCAGCTGCTCAGTGGCAGAGCTACAGGTGTCCTGCCTCCTGGCCCTGTGGTGTTCTTCTAAGTGGCAACTGCCTGCCAGGCAGAGATGACCAGGACAAGGGCGAGAAGAGGAGAGGCTGACAGCATCCCGGCTGGGTGGGTGCCCTGCTTCCCAGCCCCTGCCTGCCCGATATCCCACTACCTAAGCCTCCAGGTCTCTGACCAGTCAAGACTAAGAAAGACCCTTGTTCCTGGGGCAGCCCACCCTTGGGCTCCTGAAGCTTGTCGGTGCGGGGAAAGCTTTGGGGGGCCACAAAGAGCTGTCCTGCAGATCAGCGGTGCAGACGCCCCACCGTCCATGCAGATCTCACCAGAGGACCACTCACTGTGGCGCAGCAGGCACCCATACGGGTCCACACCTCAGGGTCCAGCGCTTCAGGATGTCGGCCTTTTACAGACTCAAACCTGAGAGCTAGGGGCATGGGGAGATTGAGTCCAGGTGTTTATAGGGATTCCATTTTATACTTGGTGTTTACTGAACTTCTGAGACCGCACAGTGTAAAATGATGTGATACTGACTGTGCATTACAAGTCTCAGACTGCCTCGTTCCAAGAGGAGCGGGGTTCCTGCCCATCCTGGGCCCTGACTGCCCCTCCCCCAGGCAGGACAGACCCCTAACGCAGATCGACGGGGCGGCCCCACCCTCAGGTCCGAGCTTAGTCACATAAATCACCCTTCCAATAATATTTGTATCGATTATCTAGATTGGAAGCCTTGGCTGGCTTCATTGTCTCACTTCCTCTCCCAGGGCTCACAGATGGGGTCCCCTGGCCTCATCTGTGTTTCTAATGTGACATTTAAATGGAGCAAAAGCAGCCCAAGGCCCCAGTCATCCTGGGTGTCGGGGTGGAGTCATAACTGTATTCCTCAAGAGAGGATTATTACATCCCAGAGCCCACAGGACTGGCCAAGAAGCCGAAAAAGGCTAGTCCCTGGATACATCTGCACCACCTAGGTGCTTGCTAGGATGCAGAGGCTCAGGTCCCCGAGTCCACACTAGTGTTTTAACCAGATCCTTCGATGGCTGACGTGGATGTTAACGTTTAAGAAGCACCACTCTCATCCAACCCTTGTATTGCACAGAGGAGAAACTGAGGCCCAGAGGACAACGGGCTTGTCTGAGGTCACACCACAGGTAAGAGCTCCTGAGCTCCCACTTCAGGTAGAGGGAAAGAAAGGGCAAGGCACTTCCGGGAGAGGGGCTGGCCTTCAGGGCTCCCCTCCCTCCTGAGCTCCTGCCTCCTGTCTCAGGGTGTGGACAGATGGTTCAGACCAGAGTCTGACCACCCCCCCCCCCCCCCCCCCGCCCCGCTTCTCTCCCAGCCTGGAGGGGCCAGCGAGAGCTCAGGGGACTCCCCAGGAGGGCACCTCCTCCCGCCTGAGCCAGCCAGCTGCCCTTTCCCTGGCAGCAACTGGACAGCAGATCCCAGGGAAAACCACCACCTGGGTCTGCCCAACACAGCCAGGCGTCCATGGGGGGGAGGGGAGGGACTTGAGAGACAGAGGCCCTAGAGAGGCAGACAGCAGAGGGCCTGGGAGAGGAGGGGAGGAGGGAAGTTGTGGTCAGAGGGAGGGAGGCAGGGAGGACAGAGGTGGCAGGGAGGGGGGTCAGAGAGACACATAGAAACAAAGGGGGGGTGCTGGGGGTGAGAACCTGGAAACGAAGAAAAGAGAGAGGGAGGGAGGAGGTGGAGGCAGGGAAGGGCGATGGGCAGGGAGAAGGGAGGGGAGGCAGCTGGCCTGGAGGTGCGTGAGCCCAGTGGCCCGACCCTGCCCAGCCTGGCCTGGCCTGGCCCAGCCCCCAGTGACGGTGCAGCTGCCACACTCAGGCCCCACCATGAGGTCAGTCCTGCCCCGGGGCTGAGAGAAAATAAATGGTGTCCAAGATAAAAGGTCTAAGAAATATTTGTCTTGTTGTCACATCCTGACTGCAACGGCAAAGCCAGCGGGCAGGCGGGCACCATCTCAGAAACACCTGGGCTGGCAGGCCCGGCCCCATGCATGGGACCACAGCCCCTACTGGTGCTTCGGACCCCCCAGCTCCCCTCTGCAGGTCCAAGGCTGGGGCCTGGGACACCTCCCAGAACCTGGGCCGAGACGGCAGGAACGAGTGGGGGCAGATGCTTCCCTGTGAGGGGTAAGGACCAGGAGGCCTCACCACAGCCTCGACTTCTACTGTCTGGCAATTTTAAATAAATAACATGCATGGTAAGGATTTGCTCAGCGTCTGTCTCAGCCAGAGTCCTGTCTGCTCCACTCACTGCTGAGTGCCTCTGTGGGCTGGGGGCTAGGGGAGGGAGAGGTCAGGGCGCCTCACTCCTCCCAGCCTTTTGCAGAGGCAGCATGGATGGGGGCTGAGGGTTCCCAAACACCCCAGGAGGGCTGTCCAGTTCCAGGGTCAAGGGCAGGTCAACAGGACCATGGCCCAAGGTGTTGGGAGTGGCCCTGCACCACAGATACACAGGCTTAGGCTCAAAGCACACAGGCACATGCACACACACACACACACACGCACCAGGCTGGTCTCTGCCACCCAAAAAGCATCCCCCAGACCTCCGACCCCTCAACGTGTCTGAACCTGGCGCTGGGGCAGTAATAGCTTGAAAGCAGTTAACTGCTTCAGGCCGTCCCCAGGCAAGCCACCCACACCACTACAGCTGTCATGTATGGGCCACTTGCCCGCAAAAGCACCTGGTAGTCTCATCTCTAGTTAGGATGCCTGACACGCCTCTCAAGGATTTGTTATTGCATCCCCATTTTACAGGTAAGGAAACTGAGGCCCAGGAAGGTTCAGGCCAGGTCCCAGGTCACACAGCCAGGACCCGGCAGAGCTGGGATTAGACTCTGAGGCCTCTGAGGCTGGGGTGAGTGTGTGCACAGGGCGGGGGGTTGGCACATACCATACTTGTCACCGTCCTCCCCGCGGGCACTGATCCTGCGCCCCAGGACCTGGATGTGTTTCCCGCTGGTCCGGCTGTAAAGCTGGTACAGCCGCAGCTGCTTACGGCTCACATCGTCCCGAGCCCGCGTCTGGTTCTCCACGTGGATGCGAAAGTCCACGTTTTCCTCGGCCACCAGCACCTGGGCAGGGGAAAGGGACACGGTGAGCCACACGGGGAGTCCTGCATCCCCTGCTTGCAGGAGCCTGCCACGTCCACAGCCAAGAACAAGGACACCTCTCCTCCATGCCAGCTCTGGGCCAGGCCTCACCCTGTTACCACCCCCACCTCACAGATGAGGCAACTGAGGCTCAGAGAGTTTAGGCAAGTTGCCCAAGGTGGCCCAGCCAGGAAGTGGCAAAGCTAAGAACTGGGGCTAGGTCTGTTTGGTAGCAAAGCTTGTTATCTTTCTACCACAGCCCTGAATTAAGAATAGGGAACGAATGTTTGTTCCACCTCAGATTTCTTCTCAGTTTAGAGGGTGGAGCAGAGGCCCTGCCCTGACTCGTCTCAGGTTGTCTATGAGGATAAAGCGACCAAATGGGAAGCCTGACACGCCTCTCGAGGATTTGCTATTGCACCCCCATTTTACAGGTAAGGAAACTGAGACCCACCATACGGAGGTGGACAAGGGACGAGAGGACAGAACTCGAGGTCCACGCAGGGAAGAAGGCAGACCTGGCCAGCCTCACCCAGGAACCAATGGCCGAGTCTACTGTAATTTGACCCCCACACCTCACGCTAGTGCTGGAGATTGCCTCCCCCATGCCCAGGGGTTCCTGTGCTTGCTCCCATATCCTGGGCCCTTTGTTTTGCATCTGCCACAAAATCCCTTGTGTCCCTTGAGGCTTAGCTCCTGCCTGTCCATTCCTCCAGGAAGCCTTCTCTGGTTCTGCCAGCACCTGTCTCTTCCATCTCTCTTCCCAACCATGGTCTCCCTTCTGGACAAGTTGCACTCACCTCCTCATTGGCCCCCTGCCTCCGCTCTCGCCCCTGGGGTAGTCTGTCCTCCACCAAACTCAAACCCCTTGTGTAAGCTCCCTTTTCACAGCCTCCCATCACACTTGGATAAAGGTCCTCTCCAGGGTCTCGAGGCCCTACCAGGTGGCCCCTGACAGCTTCATTCCACACCACTCCCTCCCCACTAGCTGCACCAGCTGCCTTAGCATGTCCCAAACGCAAAACACACTCCCACCCCAGGGCCTCCGCACTCATTCTTCCCTTTGCCTTGAGGTTCCTTCCCAGCTCCTGGCCTCTCAAGTTCACTGGGGTCTCTTCCCAAATATCACCTCCTCACAGAGGTCCTCCTGGACTCCCTTCTGAGGCTGCCTCACCTCTGACACTCTCCCTCCGTCACTCATGCGCTGCGTTTCTTTCTAGCACGTACCAACCTTACACACCACCCGATTCTCTGGGTTTTGCCTGTCTGTCCCCAGTAGACTGGCAGCACTGCAGCAGCTGGGGCTGTCCTTTCTTTTTTGCCCCTATTTCCCCAGCACCTAACAAGGTAGAAACTCAAACACTTGCTGAATGAAAGAATGAATGCTGAAAAGACTTGGAGTCCTAGCATGCCAGTTACATGAGGTCTTCACACATCTGCTAACCACATGCAGGTCCCATCCCATCTTAACCACAAAGTCAGACAGTTCTTAGTCGGATGCAGTGGTTCATGCCTGTAATCCCAGGACTCCGGGAGGCCGAGGCGGGAGGATCACCTGAGCCTAGGAGTTCGAGACCACCTCAGCAACACGGCGAGGCCCTGCCTCCACAAAAATAAAAGATAAATTTAAATAAAAGTGAATGTAAACAGCCAGGTAGTTCTAAAGCCCAGAGAGCATTCCAGGTTTGCTCCCAGCATGTCCACAATGTCTGGCTGGATGCCAGGCCTGCAGGACCCCATTCCCACGCCAGCCTGGGGCAAAGTTCTTGGGACCTTGGCTGCCCTGCATCTGTCTCACCCCAGCTGGGAGCGCCCAAGGGCAGGGATCATGCTTTGCTCATTTGCAACAGTTCACGCCCAGCTCAGGATCTCTGTCCCTAGACTGACCTGCATGTGTCCCCCAACCCTGGCCTGGGCCCCCTCAGGTACGTCAGCGAGACCACAGGATTGAACCTTCACAATTGTCCTCAGGGTGGAAGCGTCACTCCACATACAGATGAGGAAACTGAGGCTCTACAGCTTAACTGACAGGTCACAGAGCAAGCAACGCAGAGTTAACCCTAGGCCTCGTGGCTCCAATGGCCATGTTCCCTGTGCACCACCCCTGCAGGCTGGACCCGCCTGACCCATCCCCCAAGGGTCCCCACACTCGCTCCCACACCAAGCATTTGCCCAAGATGGGCGAGGAACGAGAGGGGAAGGACTCTGGGTTCACTGTGGGGAAAGAGGGAGGCCTGGCCAGCCTCCTCCAGGAATCAGTGACCACAGCTGGCTATAACTTTTTCCTCCGCCCACCACGCAGCTGACCTGGGGTCTCAAACCAAGGGCGTGCCACTCTCTAGCTAAGGAACTCTAGGCAAGTTGCTAAACTCTTTGTGCCTCCGTTTCCTCACCTATATAATGAGGGTGATGATACTGGCACCCACCTCATGGGTGGCTGTGGAGATTACACATATAAGCAATGTCCTAAGTGCTCAGAGCAGGGTCCAGCACGGAGTGAGCACTGAGGGAACCCTGCGGGGAGCTCTGAGGGAAGCCCGGAGGGCCAGATTGCCCTGTGGGAAGACGCTGTTGCTTGTGATGGGCCTGACTACCCTGGGCCCTGGGAACACGAATCACCCCATTTAACAGACGGAGAAACTGAGGCCCAGAAACCTGAACTCCAGTGCTCAAGCTACACGGCCCAGGGGGGCAGAGCCTGGCCTTCAGACTCCACATGTGCATCCTCATGTCTCCCAGCCTCGACCACAGCCCCATTCCCGCTCACAGCCTGACCCACACCTGGGGCCACTCCCTTTCACATCTTGATGCTCAGGGAAGGAAGAACTCCGCTGTCCCAAGGCCCACACCTGGCGGGCATCTGTCCTGAAGACACCCCCACACATGGCCTCTGACCTTCTTGGAATGACTTCCGGAGGTGGCTGGCCCTGTCCCCTCCTCCAAGGGTCAGCCCCCCGGCATCCCTCCCTGTGCTCCAACTCTCCTCCTGCTCACAGGAGACCTTATCGACCAGAGGTCAAACCAATCTCCTTCCCCCAAGTCCCCCAGGGCAGCTGCCCTGCCCCAGAAACCGGCCTCCCATTAATGATTTTCTCCCTGGCCCACTGGACACAGGCATCGTGGGTGACCCAGGGTCAGCAGGGGCTATCGGGTGGCCCTTCCCCAGGATGTGGGGGGAGCAATCCATCTTGGCCAGCTTCCACCATGGAAGCCACACCCTGTGGCCAGATCAACCCTGAGGCAGGTTGCAGAGGTGGCCTCTGACGTGAAAACAGGGCCTGTCCTCCAGAAAAGGCAGGAACTATCCTCTGGTTTTCTGGGTAAGACGACTGGTGGGCGCCAGCCTTCTGCACAGGCTGGGTGCTCTGCCCAGGGCACCCTGCCTCCTTCTGTCCAGTGGTCTCCTGCCTTCAGGTACCCCCTGGAAAAGCCTTTCCTGCACCCATCCCCCAGGCTGAGTTCGAGCTTCCAAGGCTCTATCAACATTGCCCCAAGTCCAGCCCAGATTTCAGCTCTGCCCTCAGCAGTCAATCAGCAAATGCTCGCAAAAAAGACTGGCTAAAAGCAAGAGAAACTTAGAGGCCAATATCAGCCCCACCACTCTCTACCCAAACAAGCAGAATATCCCACAGAGGGATGGTAAAGGATGTTTTTATTTATTTACTTACTTATTTACTTATTTTTTGAAACAACATCTCGCTCTGTTGCCCAGACTGGAGTGCATTGGTTCCATCAGAGCTCACTGCAGCCTCGACCTCCTGCTGAAGCAGTCCTCCTATTTCAGCCTCCTGAATAGCTAGGACTACAGGCATGTGCTACCAAGCCCAGCTAATGTTTTTAAAATATTTTTTTGTAGAGATAGGGTCTTGCTATGCCCAGGCTGGTCTCAAACTCCTGGCCTCAAGGGACCCTCCCACCTCGGCCTCCCAAAGCACTGAGATTACAGACATAAGCCACTGCACCTGGCCACAAGGGATGTTTTTAAAGCTAGTGTTTAGTAAGCTTTCCTCTGCCCCAGGCACTCCGCTAAGACGCTCTCTGGATAGGGTACCTGACTCATCTAATTCCCTCAACCTCCCATGGAAGCAAGCACCAGCTAGGGCCCATTTCAGAGATCAGACCTCTGAGGCCATCTCCAGGGGGTCTGCCGCCAGAGCTCATGAAAAGCGGGGCTGCCTTGGGAATACCCGCTTCTCCTTTCCCGCTGGCTGTGCATCAAGTCTCCTGGCCTTGGTTGCCCTGAGAGGGGGCCTATCTTTGAGGCCTCCCCAGGACAGTCAGAGCTGCTGTCTGCTCCGCTAACACCCCTCACCATGACCAGGGGTGTTGAGCAAAATCAACACGTGTGATTATGACTCTCCCAAGGACAGAAGAATGGGTGCATAAGGGGCGCCTTCTTCCGCAGAGGGAAGGTGCCCTTCTCACTCCACTTCCCCCACGCCACACATAGGCACAGCCTTTTGGGTAGAAGCAGCTTTTCCCACAGCTGGGTGGTCTAGAGGCCCTGCAGCCTCAGGCACTGTCCCCCCCACCTGCCCTTCCCCTGCCCTGAGGGCTACAGCTCTGCTGGAAACTTTCACTCCCCAGTCCTCAACAGAGGGCAAGGACAGTAATGGGCTGCTCAAACCTCAAACCTGGCCTGCCGAGGTCCCCAGACCCTGGGGACAGTCATGGTGCTCTGTTGCACAGAGCTAGCCCCCTTCGACCTGCAGTCCCGTCTTTGTCCAGCGCAGCTCTTAACAAACACCGTGATGCTGTGTCCCTGCCCGGGACATGCAATGTCCTAAGTGCTCAGAGCAGGGTCCAGCACGGAGTGAGCACTGAGGGAACCCTGCGGGGAGCTCTGAGGGAAGCCCGGAGGGCCAGATTGCCCTGTGGGAAGACGCTGTTGCTTGTGATGGGCCTGACTACCCTGGGCCCTGGGAACACGAATCACCCCATTTAACAGACGGAGAAACTGAGGCCCAGAAACCTGAACTCTCGGGCACCTCACCACCCAGAACAACATCAAGTGTCATCACCCTTGCCATCCAGCCCCGTCTACCCTCCAAACCTCCTGACTTAGGCATCTGGTGGGAAACTGCCATGGGGTGCGCAGAGGTCAGGATGAGACCTAGCCCAGTGCCAGCTTCTGAAAATCAACTAAGGCACTCCTCCTGCTGTGGCATGCGACAGCCACCGTCCCTCCCTGTGGCCTTAAGGTGTCACCCTCTCTGGCCCACTCATGGCTGCCCAGCTTGTTTGGGAGCTTCCTGTTTCCTCCTGGCTCCATTTCCACCCCCCACAAAATCCCATCACATCACCTACAGCACACCCCACACGAACAGGCACACAACCCCCACACACTGGACAGCAACACGGTTCAAGCAACACAGCCCCGACTCACTGGCCCATGGGGTCACCTGGCTTTACCCCTAATCACCAACCTATTCGATTCTTTTTTTTTTTTTAGAGATAGGATCTTTCTCTGTTGCCCAGGCTGAGTGCCTTGGTAAGATCATAGCTCACTGTAGCCTCTACCTCTTAGACTCAAGCAATCCTCCCACCTCAGTCTCCTGAGTAGCTGAGACTACAGCATGCACCACTATACCGGCTTATTATTATTTGTTATTGATGATACAAGA
The DNA here is from genome assembly GCF_000164805.1 of Carlito syrichta. Lineage (NCBI taxonomy): Eukaryota > Metazoa > Chordata > Mammalia > Primates > Tarsiidae > Carlito > Carlito syrichta. The sequence continues at coordinate 652,603 of NW_007252870.1, forward strand.
TCTTATGATGTTGCCCAGGTTGGTCTCAAACTCCTGACCTCAGGCAATCCTCCCACTTCAGCCTCCCAAGGCACTAGAATTATAGACATGAGTCACACACATAGTGAGCTACTACTTTAGTTTATTTTCTTGTCTCCTTAGTTTAATTTTGCTTTTTATTTTCTATTTTTTAAATTTAAGTTTTTGAGCCAGAGTCTCACTCTGTCGCCCAGGCTAGAGTGCAGTGGCACACTCATGGCCACTGTAGCCTTGATCTGCTGGGCTCAGGGCGTCCTTCCACCTCAGCCTTCCAAATAGCCAGAACTACAGATGTGCACCACCATGCCCAGCTATTTTTTTCTAATTTTATTGCAGAGACGAGGTCTCACCAAGTTGCCCAGGCTGATTTCGAATCCCGGGCTCAGACAATCCTCTCACCTCGGCCTCCCAAAGTGCTGGGACTATAGGCTCAAGCCACCACGCCTAGCCTAGTTTTGCTTTTTAAACAGCCCCTACATGTGAAGCACTTCCTCTGTGCTAAGGTAAATGTTACCATGTGATACCCAGAGCAACCCTATGGGCTGATATGATTATTATCCCCATTTTACAGACAGGGCAGCTAAGTCTCCCAGAGGTTACAGGCCTTGTCCTAAGTCACAGAACTGGTGAGAAGAGGAATCCAGATTCCAGTCCACCCCAGGCTCTCCACTGCCTCACCCGCCTGCTGCTTTTCTGCCTTCTCTTCCTCCCCCGCCCCCTTCCATGTTTCCAGGACAAACCCTAGTTGGCGGGTGGGGGTATAGTTCACAAAAGCACTGGAGGCCTTGACCTCCACCCAAGACAGAATATGGGGTCCCACTGCCCCCTCCTGCCCAGGTCCCTGATCCTTGAGGCCTCAGGCAATCCGTACCCCGCCTCCAGGCAGCCTGCCCAGAAAGGGAGGGTCCCCTGGCCCCAGGAGGGGCAGCCCACAGACTTCCGGCCACATTCCACCACCGCCTGCCTCCTCCAGCAGCAGCCACAGCCGAGGTTCTCTGACTCCTCCAAATTCTGGATTCAAACCTGAGTCCTTCAGCTGCCTCCAGGGGTAGGCCCTGGTAAAGTCAGCTCCCCTCCCCACCCCAGAGCACAGCTCCCCAAACTCTTCCTGGAGAGCAGCCTGGCCTCTGGCCTGGAGCTTCTCTGTGGATTAGCAGCATGGAGAGCGAGGCTCACGATGGCTCCTGCCTACCTACGGGGGCTTGTCCGTGCCAGGACCCGGGCTCGGCACTCGCCAGGCTCCATCCCCTGACTCTTCACACCACCTGAGCAGGTTGGAACACAAAGAGGCACCGGACTGGCCCAAGTCGTATAGAAACTGACAGTGCCAAGACCAGAGCTCAGCCCTGGATCTGAGGCCCGCGGACTTCTCCCAGCTGGCACCCTGATAGAAAGGGGAGGAGGCAAGCCGGGCCCACCCTGCATCTGAGCATGGCTCACATGGGCGCCCCCACCCCTCGGCCCAGACGTCCAGCCTCTTTCCTGTTACCCTCCCCACACCCAGCTCAGCCAGGACACACAGTGACGCTGAGGGGCCCTTCCCCACCCCCAGCCTGTCCATTAGGCTCCCAGGACTATCAATGTATTGATTGGTGGGACTGAGCCATCAGCGAGGGAGGGGGCGCTGCTGCGTGGGGGTTGGGCCTGAGGACCACCTCCCATTCCTCATACATCAGCCTTCTTGGTACAGATCATCGATACGGGGCTGCTGCTGCGGGCAGTCAACCCTGGAGTCAGCCTGGGGGTGGGGGCAGGACTGGAGAGACCCATGCCCTCTCTGCCCCCTCCTTTCCCCTTCTCCGCCATCCTTGCTCCCATCCCAGCTCCCTTGAGTAAGGAGAATAGCCATCCATGCCTATGAGGTAACAAACAAGCCCTTTATTCTGGCACTCAGTGCTCACCGTGCCTTTTCCGTCACCCCCTTTCCTGAAACGAGATGCTCCAGCAGCCCCAATTGGCTTGGAGCTTCCTCAGCACACCAGGCTGTTCCCTGTTTCCAGGTAGCACTGTTCCACATTCCCACGTGCGCACCACACACACACACACACACACATGCGCGCGCGCACACACACACACACACGTAGAGGCCCAGCGTCCTCTTCCCCTGACTTGCTCCTATTTCAAGATCCACACAGGCATCTTCCCTAGCCAGGTCCTGTCCATTGAGCTCCCAGGGCTATTGGTATACTGATTGGCAGGGTTGACTGCCTCCTGGGGACAGGATGGAATTGGGGCAATGATCCATCACCGTGGGATAAGGTGCTCTGGGCAGAGGACCCAGTCTGTGCAGAGGCTGGAGCCCACCAGAGGTCTTGCCCAGGAAGCCTGGGGCGCTTCCTGCCTTTTCGGGAGGTCAGCCCTGAGTCCATGTCAGAGGCCACCCCACTACCTCCCGGGGGTTGATCTGGCCACAGGGTGTGGCTTCACTGGTAGAGTCTGGTTTCCGGTCCTTTCTCAGAGCTCTTGCCCCCACAACACATCCCTCAGTCTCCCCTAAGTCCCCAAGGGCTGGGACAGGTGCTGACCCCACTGTGCCCAGCCCTGGACACAGGAGACGGGGAGAGTGACTCCATCCAGGTACCCAGCCCCCCAGAGAACCTCTCCCCTGCGCCTGCCACCAGCAGACCCTGTGTCAGGTCTGTACCAGGCTCCGTGGCAACTGTGGCGTGACTGGGTCTCCCTCTGACTTCTGGGACCCCATGAGTAGGTAGACCAGCAGACCTCGAGACACCAGCGTCAAACGCGCAACTGCAGTCCACACTGACTTAACGCCTCTAACAAGCCAGGCACTGTACCAATACTCACCCTAAGGGACCTCAACTCACCCAAGAGAGGTTCTACACCTATATCTACACAAACAGTGAGCCACGGAGAGGCAGTCCATTTGCACAATCATGAGGCTACCAAGTGGCCAGGGCAGGTGTGACCGGGGAGAGCTGGGTCTGGAACCTGAGCACCTGTCTGTCCCTGTATGCTCCACAGAGTCAAAGAACGGTGACTAAATGCCACAGGATTGCAAGGCAGCAGTAGAACAGGGGCTGGGGGCTCGTAAGGTTACCCAAAGTGTCGGCTTTCTCTTCACAGGGACACTTTGAGCAAAGAGCTGAAGCCCTGGACGTCTTCTTCATTCCCCTCAAAACCCAGGCCAGGACCAGGTATGCAGCAAGTGTCCCATAAGTGTTTGTGATTGTCAACACCATATGTGAGTGCCTACTGCATATCTTGTCCAGGACTCAGCTTCAGTTACTCCCACCAACAGGCTGGAAAGTGGTGATTATCCCTATTTTGCACATGACAAGGAAGCCAAGACTCACAGAGGCTAAAGGCCTTGCCCAAGGCCACATAGCCTGTGAAGGGTGGAATGGTGATTAAATCCAGATCTAAGCCCAAAGCCTGTCCCCAACTCAGCCTGGAGGAGGCCTGAAGTCACTGATCCAAGGAACATGTCTTACCTAGCTTTCTCTAGCACCCTGTAGCAAGTTAATGCCTAACACGCAATATATAATTGACTGAGCAATTACAATTACTCAGTTATTCACGGAGTGTCAGTCACTGTGCCTGCTGCTCTGTGTGCAAAATCCCAGTTAGTTCTCACAATAACCCCTAAGAAGTAGGAACTTCTTATTCCCCCATTTTACAGATGGAGACAACTGAGGTACAGAGTTGAAGGTGAAGGAATATTTGCTGAACAGTAGCAGAGCAGTCAGGGCTCAAACCTGGGTTTTTTCCTACACCAAAATTTATGCATCCAAGCACCAGAGAAACCACATCACCTGGCTGATACCCAGGCTCAGAGAGGGTGGTCACACAGTGTGCCAGTGACAGAACCAGGACTGGAACCCAGAGATCCTGGGAATCTGCTTGCTCGGTGGCCTGCGGGAGCCTGTCTCTGGCCCCTTCCATGGCATGCAGCATTTCAAAGTGGCCTAAGGCCTTTTGCCACTTAGATGTCAGAGCAAATGAACTACCAGCAAGCCTGACTCGGCCGATGACCTGCTGATGGATGTTCCAGAACAAAGGCCCAAATTGCTGATTGCAGGCCTAGGCCCATTCTAAGGCCAGATGGCTCTCCCCCAGCTCTGGCCACAAGGACAGGGCCCTTGGCACCACCCTCCCCTTCCGAGCACACCACAGGTCCTTACAGTGGGCAGAGCCAACCTAGCAAAAGCCACGGAGCACATGGGGGTTCATCAGAGCAGCACATGGGGGTTCATCAGAGAAGTCCCTGACCGTGGAAAGGAGAAAATCAACACCTCCCCACCCTCAGTGACCAGGAGGCTCCCAGGGGAAGGCGGACTCACTATATCTGACAGGGGGATAGGGCAAGGGACCCGTCCTAGAGCAAGAGGCCCTGGAGCTGGGTCTGGAGTAAGCAGGAGACCCCGCCACGTACCGCATCTCCCAACCCCCTTAGGAAGGAGGGACTGTTTCCTGGGTTGCTTTTTTCTGTTTTACACAGGCAAAAGCTGAGACCCAGGGAGTTAAGTAACTTGCCCAGGGTCATACGGCAAAGAGAAGGCAGTCACGGTGTGAACCAGGCTGCTGACTCAGAGCCCTCATCCTAGTAAGCCTGGATCCTAGAGCCAGGCAGACCCAGGGTTGACCCCAGGGTCTCTTGTTCTCACTGTGGAACCCAAAGCAGGTTACCTTCTGCCCCAGCCTCCTTCCTTCCCCTGGAGAATTCCTGAAATCCAGGTTGGTTGTGAGGCTCGACCTGGATGATTCAGGAAAGCACACCTACACATGGTAAGCACACATTACCCAGAGGCCACAGTGAGCTGTCAGCCTGACATGACTGCACCTCAGTTTTCCACATTCACAACTCTCCTGCTGCAGGACTCTCGGTCAGCACCCAAAGGTCCTGCTAAAAGTGAAAGTCCCCTCCCTGTTTCCCTCCAGTCTTCCTTTGGGGGCCTGATGTGCCCTCAGAGCTGCCCAGGGCAGGGAGGAGGCTGCACCTGTGACCCTGACGTGCCTCCCCAAGCCCGCTGACACTGGCCGTGCCAACCACAAGAAATTCTAAAAATCCGCCTCCTTATCTCAGAGCGGGTGACACTCCCGGGCTGCAGGAATGCTGGCGTGGTGCCCCGCCCCCTCCTCCCACTGGGAAAGGCTGGGAAGGGAGTGCTGAGTCCCCCTGGACCCCACCCCTTAAACACCCACCTCTGACTCTGGGACCCTCTCAGACGAACACATTTCAGGAGGCTCAAGGCCTGTGACTCTGAGTCAGACTCCCTCAGCCCCAGAGACACCTGCCTGGGCTCCGAACACCCCCAACTCCAGAATCCAAACAAGGTCTCCCCGATGATCCCTGGCATGGCTGTTAGGACTCAGTTGCCCCACCAATATTTTTTCCAAATAATTTCAAGATGCTTTCTGGAAAAGACAGCTTGCTGCAGTAGAAAGAATACATGCTCTTGAATCCAGCCTTGGGTCTTAGCTATGGCCTGAACAAATCCTCTCTACATTCTGTGCCTCGGTTTCTCCATCTGTGATATGGGAATATTACCCTCTCTTGCCTCAGCTTCCCTCCAGAATGGTTGTTGGAATGAAATCAGCTTCCTACCATAGGGGACAGGGATGCTCTGAAATTTCTACAAGCAGCCTCTTTTTCCTCTCAGGTGAAGGCACTGCTCCTCAGCCCAGTTTCCTCCTCTGTTAAATGGGAGGAGGGTGTGCCCCGCCCCACCTCCCTTCACAGCGAGGGTAGAGCAGGGGCAGAGTAAGAAAGCTCCTGTTGGCCAGGCTCGGTGGCTCAGCCTGTAATCCTGCGCTTTGGGAGGCTGAGGTAAGTGGATTGCCTGAGCCCACGGGTTCGAGACCTGCCTGGGTAACTTGGCCAGACCTCATCTCTACAATAAATCAAAAAAATCAGTCGGGCGTGGTAGTGCGTGCCTGTAATTCCAGCTATTCGGAAGGCTGAGGTGGAAGGATCGCCAGAGCCCAGCAGGTCGAGGCTGCGGTGGCCGGGAGCAGCCACTGCACTCCAGTCTGGGCGATAGAGTGAGACACCAACTCAAAAAAAAAAAAAAGAAAGCCCCTGTTGATCTGGTTCTTTCCTCCTTTAAACTGAGGCTCCTGGAGGCCAGGGACTGACTAGATTTTACTCCCAAGGTCAGCAAGAAGCAGGCTCCCAGCAAGCGTGTGTTGAAAGACTATCTGATTGAGTGGGCAGACGGGTGACGTTGCTTTAAGAAACTAAAAGTGCCATCCACTAAGAGAGCTTCTCACTCTCCTCTTGTCCCCAAGGACACTGCTTCCCCATCCAACTTAAAAAAAAGATCTAAACCTCACTAAGGGGGCTGGGGGTGGGGTGAGGGGTCAGGCTGAGAGGGGCGTGGTAGGAAACTTCCAAACCTGAACACCTTGTGTGGTAAAAGAGGAAGTGG
>NW_007252870.1:659029-661307 GCF_000164805.1 Carlito syrichta
ATGCCCGGCCTGTCTCGGGAAGGCCAGGGCCTAGCCGAGCCTGGCGGCAGGAACAATGTCAGGCAGGTGCCGGCCGAGCTGTGTGAAAGGCCTAGCCCGGTGTCATTGTCAGAGCTCAGCCAAGTGCAGAAAAGCAATTTACTGGTCACGCCGCCTGCTCCCTGCGGAAATTTTTAAAATTCTTCCGATTCGAGCTATCTGCGGTGTCCCCGAGTCGTGTGGAGAAGGGATGAAGGGATTTTATTAAATTCCCAGCTTCCTGCTTCCTGGGGTGGCCGGCGGGTGAGGGCGGGGCTCCCCATGTCGGGTGGGGGGAGGACAGTGTCTGGCATTGAATGTGCTCCTGGAAAGACCACGGGGGGCAGGGACCCACTCTGGGCCTGGAGGTGATGGACATGAGGAGGGGAGAAGCCCCAAAACTCCACTTGCTAAGATGGCACAGCCCCAAAAACAGAGGTGGGGGAGGGAGCAGAGCAGTGTACCTGGGGGGGGGTTGCAAAACTTCTCCCATCCTCCATCACCTATCAGTTCAACCCCATGAGCACCCATTTCACAGATGATGAAACTAAGCCTCCAGAAACCCACAGAGAGGGAAAGACGAGGCTGGGGGCTTCAGGCCTAAGCCTCCGAATGGCAAGTCCCTGAGTTTTTCTCAATGCGCAGGGCGGTCTCCCCAGACCCTGCTCACCCCAAAGGAGCTCTGGCTGCTACCCACTATTTGGAGCCAAGATTCCTGGCTGCTACCACCACCTGCTGCCGCCAAAAGGCCACCCCATCTTTATCCCTGGAGTGGGAATGGGGACATGAGACTGCTGGCCTTACCCACCACGCCCCAGGACAGCATTTCTTTATCTTGTAGGGATTCAATGCTTTGGGAAATCCATGGGGAGCCAAGCACACTCTTCCAGACACAGCACATGTGGGCACTATTTTCATGCAATGTTTCTGGGACAGCCCCCGCCCTTCCATAATCCTGTCCTTAGATACTCCAACCTTGCACGGACCATGGGTTAAAAACATCCGTCTTGTGGCAGCCTGGACATGGAAAGGCTGGAAGGGACAAAGGGGCAAAGGAAGGGGGAAGTGGGAGGAGGCTCCCTCACCTGCTGGAAGGCTGCCTCTTGACCTCAACCCGGCAGACCACCCAGCTCTCCCAAGACACGGTCTCTAGCTCTGGCTGGGTGGTGGAGGTGGGAGGCAGAGGCCAGACTCCCTCCCTCAAGCTCCCTGGAGAACACAAAGACCACCCAGCAGCCCCTTCTGGGCCCCACTTCGAAAAGTACCAAGGGCAGCAGGCACCCAACTCCATGCCCCATGCACATTCCCCACCCCCAGGCTCAGCCTCAGGAAAAGAGCTCTTGCCCAGGTCAGACAAGCAGACCCCCCCGCCCCGGAGTGACCCTGGGGCCTGCCCTCTGCTGGGGGACTCAGCTGCAGACCAGGGAGGCCATGCCTGGCACTGGCCTCTCCCTCTGACACCAGCAGTTCCCCACCCCGCCCCCATCACCACACAGGGTCACATCTGCTTTGGCAAACAGCCAGTCTTAAGTTACTGACTCCAGTTATATTGATTCAAGGAGTCACTGGGGACCCCAGCCTGGCCAACAGGAGGAAGACCATCAGTCTGTCCATCCAGCCCTCCAGCCCCAGCCCACTGGTTGCCCCTGAGCTCAGTGCCGGTCGTGACAGCAACACCCCTCGGCAAGAGGGAAATGAACCGGCCCCACCGCCACCAAGCACTGCAAGAGGCTGCTGATCTCCACAAAGCTCCATGCACACAACACCGCTGGAGCCGGAAAACCGGGAGAGTCACCATTTTCCTGTGCTCCAGGTTCCCTCTGGGGTCTCCAGAATCCAGAAGGTCAAGGTCTAAGCATCTTCTCCAACCCTGGAAGGACACCTGCCTCCGGCGAGAGGGGGAGGGGACAGATATCCCTCTTCTGGCCTGCGTCCAGCTCGTCGAGATCCCTCCCTCGAGGCTCCGGCTGGGTGGGGGGCTTGGGCAGCTGGCCCTCCTATTCCCTCGCCCCCCCCATGCTGAGGCAGCCCTGGTCTGGTTCTAATCGGGGCTGAAGTCGGCTCCCTTTTTCCCTCTTCTCTCTCCCTCCCACCCCTCCTTTTTCCTTCATTTCTACGGCTTTGGAAGCCAGAGCGTTTCAACTGTCTGCGTGCCAAGACCTTCCCGAGTCTGAAAGCTGCTGAAGTAACAGATCAGATTTTAGCAAGTGCTTTCCAGGCTGCGCGCCAAGCCCTCTTCTGATTCACGGAGAGCGAGCGA
>NW_007252871.1:0-6579 GCF_000164805.1 Carlito syrichta
CTCACTCTGTTGCCCAGGCTGGAGTGCAGTGGCTGCTCACGGCCACCGCAGCTTCGACCTGCTGGGCTCAGGCGATCCTTCCGCCTCAGTCTTCCGAGTAGCCGGAACTACAGGCTACGTGCCACAATGCCCAGCTAATGTTTTGATTTATTGTAGAGACGAGGTCTCACCAAGTTGCTCAGGCTGGTCTCAAACCCCAGAGTTTAGGCATTCCTCCCGCCTCGGCCTCCCAAAGCGCTGGGATTACAGGGTTGAGCCACCGCACCCTGCCTAGTCACAGTTTTAAATGTAATGAACTAATTGCATCAAATGAAAGCAAAACTTTCACACACACTGCTTGCTTCCTTTCTTTTGCTGAGTTGGAGTCTCACTCTGTCGCCCAGACTGGAGGGCAGTGGCCGAGCCTCGACCTGCTGGGCTCCGGCGACCCTTCCGCCTCAGCCTTCCAAGTAGCCGGAACGACAGGCGCGCGCTACGACGCCCGGCTGATTTTTGATTTCATTGTAGAGAAGAGGGCTAAGCCAAGTCACCCGGGCGGGTCTTGAACCCGCGGGCTCAGGCAATTCACTCGCCTCGGTCTCCCAAAGTGCTGGGATTACAGGCTGAGCCACCGAGCCCAGCACCACCGCTCTCAAACAGAAATCTTCAAAGACTGGAGAATGGTTCGCTGGACGGGCGTTATAGACGCCTACCTTTGACAGCCCTCGCGGCCCCGCCTCTTCGCACTCCACGCCCCTTTCCCCGTACTCTCCGCCTCCTGGGCGGGCGTGGACGCAGCACCGAGCGGAAGTGACGTATGGCGGCCGCCGGAGGTGTCGTTGGTGTGTAGCGCGGCTAGGCCTGAGACTCAACTGGGGCCTGCAACTGGGGAGATATCACCATGTCGATCGAAATCGAGTCTTCGGAGTGAGTCCTGCGGTGGCTGGTGTTCCCGGCTTGGCGGGGGCTGGGTGTGGGATGGAGGATCCTCGGGGAGGGGTCCTAGAGGCTAGGAAGTGGAGGGCCATTTTCTTGCATCCAGCGAAGCTTCTTGGATCTGGTGACCTCGGAGAGGGGCCCGCAAGAAAGTAGCATTCTCGCACGTGAAGCTCCAAGCTTCACGAGGGAGGCGGCACTGGGTGGGGGAAAAACATGTTTTGCAGACCTGAGTTCTGCTCTTTGCCGACTCCTGGCGTACTCTGTTACTGAGAAAATTACTCTTCCTCTGCGGACTCCAGTTCAATTGCACGAGGGGGTTGGTTTCTCTAAGCTTTGCTTCTCTCCCTGCCCACCTTATGCGGTGTGATTCTTCTCCTCTCTTTACAGAGCCCCTTTGCTTTCTCTGCCTAACACTTACCGCGCAATATTGTCACTGTTATCTCCCCTCATGCCCCACCCCCGCTTCCTACTAGCCTGTGTAGGCGCTTAGGTTCTCCTTTTTCTTACCGTCTCAGTGCCTAGCATGCCACGGAGGCTTGGTTATTGCTTTTGGAATGAATGGACGCCGAGCTATCTTTATCGGACCCGATCTTGGACTGAATTCTAGTTTGTGAGCCCTGTGTAGCCACAAAGGATAGACAGAATCTGGAGACTGAGCCAGAAAGAATGATAGTTTTAAGGGAGGCGGGGGGATATAAGAAATAGTGACTGAAGAAGGTCTTCAGTCAAACCCCTGGGCCCAGGCAATCCTCTTGCCTGAGCCTCCCAAAGTGCTGGGATTACATGCATGAGCCTGGCCTGGGTAGGTGTTCTTTTTTAGTGGACTTTTTCAGAACTCCATACTTTACCTGTTCTTGCCAGCACTTAATACATTAGCAGGCATACCTTTTTGTTCTGAATGTAAGGGAGGAGGACCACCTTTCCTGAAGACCTGCCATAGGAGGAAAGGAGGTTTATTTATTCAACAAATATTGAAGTCTGCTGTGTGCTGTTCTAGACGTTGGAAACACAGTAGGGAACAAAACAGACGAATATTCCTGCCCTTATGGGATATTTGTTGTGACTGGGAAATGCAAACAGTAGGCAAAAACAAGTAAAACATGAAGTATAACAGAGGGTGATAAATGTTTTGGAGAAAAATAAAGCAAAGGATGATAGGAAATGCTGGAGATTAAGATAATTAAATCAGGGCAAGATTTGGAAAGGATTCCATGCTTTGGGGCCATAATGATAATTGTAACAACCTTTCTCTCAGCCTTGAAGATCTGGGCTGTAGCAGCGAGGCTGCTCATGTTTTTATTATCAGTAATAGCACCAGGCTTGGTGGCTCACGCCTGAGGATTGCCTTAGTCCAGGGATTCAAGACCAGCCTGGACAACTTGGGTAGACCTCCTCTCTACAGTAAATAAAAAAAATTAGTTAGGCATAGTGGCTCAAGCTTGTAATTCCAGCTATTTCGAGGACTGAGGCAGAAGGATCGCCTAAGCCCAGCTAGTTGAAGCTGTTGTAGCCATGATCATGCCACTGCACTCCAGCCTGTGTGATAGAGTGAAACTCTGACTCAAAAAACCCCCCCAAAACTACAATGTTTATTAAGTATTTTTTATGCTGACTGTGCTATAAGTAGTATAATCAACCCTTTCACCAATGCTACAGCGTAGGTTTTTCTTGTTTTTGTTTTGAGTTGTAATCTCACGCTCTTGCCCAGGTTGTAGTGCAGTGGCACGCAAATGGCCACCCCAGCATTGGCCTGCTGGGCTCAGGTGATTCTTCCACCTCTGCCTTCCAAGTTGCTGGAACTACAGGCTTTCACCTCTATGCCCAGCTAATTTTTCTTGATTTATTGTAGAGGTGAGGTCTCACCAGGTTGCCCGGTGTGGTCTCAAACCCCTGGGCCCAGGCAATCCTCTTGCCTGAGCCTCCCAAAGTGCTGGGATTACATGCATGAGCCTGGCCTGGGTAGGTGTTCTTTTTTTTATCAGTTGAGGAAACAGGAACAGAGATGTTAACTGGTTTGCCCAAGGTCAGATATAATGGCAGAACTCTGATTCAAATCTCAGACTACCTCCAAAGCTTTTAACTTGTGTGCCTGTGTGTGCTCTTTCTCTCTCTTTTTATTTTTATTTTTTTTTGAGTTGGAGTCTCACTCTGTCACCCAGACTGGAGTGCAGTGCCTGCTCCCGGCCACCACAGCCTCGACCTGCTGGGCTTCAGCGATCCTTCCGCCTCAGCCTTTCAAGTAGCTGGAACTACAGGCAGACACTACCAAGCCCGGTTAATTTTTTTGATTTTTATTGTAGAGATGAGGTCTCGCCAAGTTGCCCAGGCGGGTCTCGAACCTGCAGGCTCAGGCAATCCACTCACCTCAGCCTCCCAAAGGCGCGGGTTTACAGGCTAAGCCACCGAGCCCAGCTTCTCTCTCTTTTTAAAATAAATATAGAGACAGGGTCTCACTATGTTTCCCAGGCTAGTTTCGAATTCCTGTCCTCAAGTAATCCTTCTGCTTTGACTTCTCAAAGTGTTGGGATTACAGCAGTGAGCCACCATGCCCAGCCTGGGTTTTTGCTCTTCATGTATTATACTGCATTTGAAGGTAGTAAATTTGATTTTGGCTATGTCAAATACAAGGTCTTTGAACAAAGAGGTGTCTTGTTTTTAGAGTGCAAAATGGAAGTCTGCTAAGGAAGATAATAGAATAGTGAGGGTCTAAGCCTGGGTACCTCATAAAGGGACTATGAGAGAAAAAGACTATTGCAAGTAGCAGTGATCAGTTAGTTCCCTTTTACAGAAGGTTTTATTTTATTTTATTTTATTTTTTTTGAGTTGGTGTCTTACTCTGTTACCCAGACTGGAGTGCAGTGGCCGCTCCAGGCCACTGCAGCCTCGACCTGCTGAACTCCGGAGATCCTTCTGCCTCAGCCTTCCAAGTAGCCGGAATTACAGGCATGTGCTACCATGCCTGGCTGATTTTTTAATTTATTGTAGAGATGAGGTCTCGCCAAGTTGCCCAGGCGGGTCTTGAACCTGCGGTCTCAGGTACAGAAGGTTTTAAGAAGAGGATATTTTTGTAACTTTGGGAGACTGAGGCGAGAGGATTGCCTGAGGCCAGGGGTTGGAGCGCAGTCCAGGCAACTTGGTGAGAGCTTGTCTCTACAATAAATAAAAAAATTAGCGGAGCCTGGTAGCACATGCCTGTAGTTCTGGCTACTTGGAAGACTGAGCCAGAAGGATTGTCTGAACCCAGCAGGTTGATGCTGGGGTGGCTGTGAGTGTGTCACTGCATGTTGCCTGAGTGACAGAGTGAGACTCCAAGTCAAAAAAAAAAAAAAAGAAGAGGATGTTTGTTTTCCCTCAGGGTTGTATTCTCAAGTCACATTGCTGGTTTGAATTTATATTTTTCCACTTATCTATATTATTTTGTCAAATCCTTATATGTAAATAGCGGATAATAGTAATACTTACTCTCATAGGGTTTTAAGGAATAAATTAATTAATATACCTAAAATGCTTAGAACAGTACTTATTATGTAGTAAACATATACTAATAAATGTTAGTTATTGTTGTATGATCATTTCTCCTCTGGGAGAGGAAATTGACTAAATTGCGATGTGAAGTCCTTTACAACCAGGACAGTTTGACCCTGTATACTAGTGTTGTCCACTAGAAATACAATGTAAAGTCACGTATATACCTTAAGAGAAGAAAAACAGTGATCACAGCATCATCCAGTGAATCTGTGCAATCTGTATAAACAGATTCTTTATGTGACTTTTTCTTATTAAGCCCAAGATCAAGAAATTTTAACTATATATAGAACCATATATATTTAATCATAAATGCATATTAAAAACTTATAAGTAAATTGTCTATCACATGTTGAGTAAGCATGGTTGCTTTTTCTTTTTCATACATTTTTTTTTTTTTTTGAGTTGGAGTCTCACTCTGTCACCCAGACTGGAGTGCAGTGGCTGCTCCTGGCCACCACAGCCTCAACCTGCTGGGCTCTGGCGATCCTTCCGCCTCGGCCTTCCAAGTGGCCGGAATTACAGGCATGCGCTACCACGCCCGGCTGATTTTTTTTGATTTATTGTAGAGATGAGGTCCGCTGCCCAAGCGGGTCTTGAACCCGCGGGCTCAGGCAATCCACTCACCTCAGCCTCCCAAAGGTGTGGGATTACAGGCTGAGCCACCGAGCCCGGCTGCTTTTTCTTTTTTTTCTTTTTGAGTCGGAGTCTCACTCTGTCACCCAGACTGGAATGCAGTGGCTGCTCCCGGCCACCACAGCCTCAACCTGCTGGACCCCAGAGATCCTTCCGCCTCAGCTGTCCAAGTAGCTGGAACTATAGGCGTGCGCTACCACGCCTGGCTCATTTGGATTTATTGTAGAGATGAGGTCTTGCCAAGTTGCCCAGGTGGGTCTTGAACCCGTGGGCTCAGGCAATGCACTCACCTCAGCCTCCCAAGGCGTGGGATTACAGGCTGAGCCACCGAGCCCAGCTGGTTGCTTTTTCTTTACACATTTAGAAGTTGCCTGGGTCCTCTTTTCCCTGGTAAATTGACTTCATAATGTTTTTACTTCACTTGTTTGGAAAATTTGGTTATAAAGCCAGTGGGTAGGTTTTAGTTTTGCAAATGAGGAGATAATGACTTTGTCTTGCTTTTATATGCAGTACAGCTCTACTTATTTGTGTGTTGAACAATTCCCCATGAAGAAATTTTTTGGTTGTCGTTTAAAAAATGAACCAAATCAGCCAGGTACAGTGGCTCACGTCTATAATCTTAGCACTCTGGAAGGCCAAGGCAAGAGGATTGCCTGAGCCCAGGAGTTTAAGACCAGCTTGGACAACATGGCAAGACCTTATTTTTTTCTTTTGAGTCAGAGTCTCACTCTGTCGCCCAGGCTGCATGCTCATAGCCACCCCAGCATTCACCTGCTGGGCTCAGGTGATCCTTTTGCTTCAGCTTTCCAAGTAGTCAGAACTACAGGCACGCTCTGCCATGCCCGGCTAATTTTTTGATATATTGCAGAGAGGAGGTCTCACCAAGTTGCACAGGCTCGTCTCAAACCCCTGGGCTCAGGCAATCCTCTGGCCTCAGCCTCCAGAAGTGCTGAGATTATAGGATTGAGCCACTGTGTCCTTCTGAGACCTCATTTCTACAATGAGTCAAAAAATTAGCCAGGTGTGGTGGCACATGCCTTTGTCCCAGCAACTTTGAAGGTTGAGGCAGAAGGATCGCCTGAGCCCAGCAGGTTGACGCTGTGGTAGCCATGATCATGCTACTGCACTCTAGCCTGGATGCCATAGTAAGACTGACTCAAAAAACAAAACAAAACACCCCCCCAATCATCCCATAGTCATTTAGATTGTTTTGTACCAACTACTAGCCAAGGTTTACAATGTTTCACAAAGTGTGCAACAATATAATCATAAGAATTACTGGTCAGGCTCCGTGGCTCAGCCTGTAATCCCAGTGCTTTGGGAGGCCGAGGTGAGTGAATTGCCTGAGCCCATGGGTTCGAGACCCGGCTGGGCAACTTGGCGAGACCTCATCTAAAAAATTAGCCAGACGTGGTAGTGCACACCTGTAGTTCCAGCTACTTGGAAGGATGAGGTGGAAGGATCGCCGGAGCTCAGCAGGTCGAGGCTGCAGTGGCCGGG
>NW_007252871.1:6599-10284 GCF_000164805.1 Carlito syrichta
CCACTGCACTCCAGTCTGGGTGACAGAGTGAGACTCCAACTCAAAAAAGAAAAAAAAAGAATTATTGAAAAACTGGGTTTTGGCTTGGGAAATAAGAGTCATCTTAGTATCAACTCCCTTTCTAGCAGATTGTGAAACATAAGGCAACTCATTTTACCCCTCCTAACCCCAGTTCTGTCTCTGGGATAGGAATCCTTTTGTAACTTAGATTATGTGATTACTGAATTTTTACTTACATGATAAGGAAATGGAAAGTAGGTAATGAAAGGAAGATGATTAAGTAAGAGCTGGGGTAGGCTTTATTTTTGTTCTCTGGTGAGAGAATCCTAGAGCTGAATGATTTGCTTTCTTTCAGTGTGATCCGCCTGATCATGCAGTACCTGAAGGAGAACAGTTTACATCGGGCATTAGCCACCTTACAGGAGGAGACAACTGTGTCTCTGAATACCGTGGACAGCATCGAAAGTTTTGTGGCAGACATTAATAGTGGCCATTGGGATACTGTTTTACAGGCTATACAGTCTCTGAAGTTGCCAGACAAAACCCTCATTGACCTCTATGAACAGGTAAGAGTGGTAGTGATGCTTATCCCCCGGGTTTCTTTGTTGTGGGCCCACACCTGGGAGAAGCATCCGTGAGCATTCCTTCCAGTATAGTCCATAACAGTATATATTTTTCTCTCTCCTTGGGAAATCCAAAATTTCCCCAAATTGAAATTCTTTCTTTTTTTGTTTTTTTTTTTTGAGTTGGAGTCTCACTCTGTCACCCAGACTGGAGTGCAGTGGCCGCTCCCGGCCACCGCAGCCTTGACCTGCTGGGCTCCAGCGATCCTTCTGCCTCAGCCTTCCAAGTAGCTGGAACTACAGGCGCGTGCTACCACACCCAACTCATTTTGATTTATTGTAGAGATGAGGTCTTGCCAAGTTGCCCAGGTGGGTCTAGAACCCGCGGGCTCTGACAATCCACTTACCTCAGCCTCCCAAAGGCGCGGGATTACAGGCTGAGCCACTGAACCTGGCTGAAATTATTTCTTATGTGATCATTAAATGAATTATTCTGAACCAACTGGTATACAAGTTAACTGCTCAGTCCTCCACAAGACTTTTTTCACTTTAGATACCAGATGCACTTTGGGGATCCCCAGGCTACCTGCTCTTCTTCCCAACTGGCTACAAATTGAGGAGTTCCCTCAACCCATTCAGATTTGGTAATTTGCTAGGATGACTTGAGAAGTCAGGAAAGGAAAGCTCTGTACTTAGGACTTGTGGTTTTATTATCAAGGCTACAGATCAGAATCAGCCAGATGATGAGATGCACAGGACTAGGTCTGAGAGGATCATGAATGCAGAACTTCCATGCTGTCCCTGTGGAATCAGGGTGTGCCACCCACTTGGCGTGTCAATATGTTCACCAACCAGGAAGCTCCGCTGAGGCTTATATTGGGGTTTCATTATATAGGCAAGATTGATAACTCAGTTTCTAGCCTCCTTCTCTCCCTGCTCTCCCACCTTAAAGCCTCAACTTTCTTATCACATGGTTGGCCCTGTCCTGGACCTTCACCTTAGCACAAACTAAGATGTGATTCAAGGAGCTCATGAATAACAAAGACACTCCATGTCACTGGTAAAATTCCAAGAGTTTTAGAAGCTCCAAGCCAGGAACCTCAGACAAAGATCAGACAAATTACCTATTATAAAACAGAACAGAGTAGACTTTCTAGAAATTAGCTTGTAGTTTGTTTGAAGTAAAAATAGGAAGTTGGTTTGTTTCTTTACAATCCGTATGAGTTTAGTAATCCCTAAAGAAAATTTTGGTAATTGGAGGAAGGTTTCTCTGGAGACCATGGAGATACTCCCATCTTTAGTTTTCTTCAGTATCTATATTCTGAACAAGAGGTCTGAAAGGAGAGATGATTTGGTAGATTAAAAATAAAGGATGAGGCCATGCTCGGTGGCTCAGCCTGTAATCCCAGCACTTTGGGAGACCGAGGTGAGTGGATTGCCTGAGCCTGCGGGTTCGAGACCTGCCTGGGCAACTTGGTGAGACCTCATCTCTACAATAAATCAAAAAATCAGCCGGTCGTGGTAGCGCGCACCTGTAGTTCCAGCTACTTAGAAGGCTGAGGCGGAAGGATCGCTGGAGCCCAGCAGGTTGAGGCTGTGGTGACTGGAAGCAGCCACTGCACTCCAGTCTGGGTGACAGAGTAAGACTCCAACTCAAAAAAAAAAAAAAAAAAGGATGAGGTTTGAAGGATTGAAGTTATTACTTCCGTTGGTCACCTAAAATTTCTAGAGAGAAAGAAAAAGTGTTTTCTAGTACTAGAAATCACTTTGGTAGGCCATATCTGTGTTAGAAATTTTACTGAAAAAGGGTTTTACAAGAATGTATTGAAACATGCATATTCTTTCACTTGTCTAGGTTGTTCTGGAATTGATAGAGCTCCGTGAACTAGGTGCTGCCAGGTCACTTCTGAGACAGACTGACCCCATGATCATGTTAAAACAAACACAGCCAGAGCGGTATATTCATCTGGAGAATCTCTTGGCCAGGTCTTATTTTGATCCTCGTGAGGTATGACTGTGGTAATGAAAAGAAACTTTTGTTAACTTGGAAGATGCAATAATGTGAGGTTTTTTTTTGTTTTTTGTTTTTACCATTTTCTTGGCCACTTTTGTTTTTGTGATTTTGAAGAGTGATGCTTTTTTGTTCATGTATGTTGCTTGAAATTTGCCTATGTTAAAGAGAATAATCTTGTTCCGTTTTCTGAGTACTTGAAGGTCTTTTCTCCTATACACCCCATTTTAGAGTATTCAGTGTTGTTTAGTAAAGAAGCAGAAATTTTTATCCTGATGTCATTTCCACATTAGCCCTCCCTGAAGTGCTGCCTGACTGCTGGTATGTTCATTTATGTCTTTGCCCCTGACAATTGCAGTTTCTTTGCAGCCCTTTTAGACCCTAGAAGCTTGTGCTTTTGTTTCTTAGCTGGTTATGCTTACTAGTAGAGCATAGTGACTGATATTCTTTTATTTTTCCAAAACCTTATTGTATGTATAGTTTCATTCTTCCTCACAAAGCCTTTCAGTTTAGTTTTGTCACAATGAGAGGAAGTTCTTCTGGGCTGGGAGTCATTTAAGAAATTACTAGCCGGGCTCGGTGGCTCAGCCTGTAATCCCGCGCCTTTGGGAGCTGAGGTGAGTGGATTGCCTGAGCCCGCGGGTTCGAGACCCGCCTGGGCAGCGAGACCTCATCTCTACAGTAAATCAAAAAAATCAGCCGGGCGTGGTAGCGCATGCCTGTAATTCCGGCTACTTGGAAGACTGAGACGGTAGGATCGCCGGAGCCCAGCAGGTCGAGGCTGCGGTGGCCGGGAGTGGCCACTGCACTCCAGTCTGAGCGACAGAGTGAGACTCCAACTAAAAAAAAAAAAAAAATAGAAATTACTAAAGCTGGGCACAGTGGCTCATGCCTATAATCCCAGTACTTTGGGAGGCGGAGGCGACAGGATTGCCTGAGCCCAGGGGTTCAAGACCAGCCTGGGCAATTTGGCAAGAGCTCTTCTCTACAATTAAAAAAAAAAAATTTAGCCGGGCTCGGTGGCTCAGCCTGTAATCCCACGCCTTTAGGAGGCTGAGGTGAGTGGACTGCCTGAACCCGCGGGCTCGAGACCCTCCTGGGCAGGTGAGAC
>NW_007252871.1:10468-18515 GCF_000164805.1 Carlito syrichta
TCCCGGCACTTTGGGAGGCCGAGGCGAGTGGATTGCCTGAGCCCACGGGTTTGAGACCTGCCTGGGCAACTTGGAGAGACCTCGGCTCTACAATAAATCAAAAACTAGCCTGACGTGGTAGTGTGCACCTGTAGTTCTGGCTACTTGGAAGGCTGAGGCAGAGGGATCTCCGGAGCCCAGCAGGTCGAGGCTATGGTGACCATGAGTGTGCCACTGCACTCCAGTCTGGGTGTAAAGTGAGACGCCAACTCAAAAAAAAAAAAAGAAAAAAAAAATTTCTGGGCAGTGTGGCCCGCACCTGTACTTCCAGTACTTGGAAGACTGAGGTGGAAGGATCGACTGAGCTTAGCCAGGTCAAGGCTGTAGTAGCCATGACCATGCCACTGCACTCCAGCCTGGGTGACAGAGTGAGACTCAGACTCAAAAAAAGAAAGAAAGAAAGAAATGACTAAAGAATATATGAGGGGGCTCAAAACAAATAAACAATAAAACCAGGAATTTAGTTATAAAAAATTGTGTATTTATTCTTACATGTTTAAACTTCAGTCACTTAAAAGTACTCTACATTTGATGCAAAACACCTATTGAGACGCTTTTTCCACTTTTCGGAGCAGTTTTTGAACGAGTCTATTTTGAACCTTTTAGTTCTTCTGCAATTTTTTGTTTCACCTCTTCCACATGAGCAAAATAGTCTGCGAATTGGAAGAGTAGGGCATGGGAGTCATGCTGTGTTTGGTCAAAAACTGTTGAATACTCAGTGTAGTGTGGGCAGGTTGTTTGTGTTAATTGCCCATCATGAAATGGGCAAACGTGTTTAAAGAATCTCCAAAAAAATTCACTGAAGCTGAATGTAGCCTCTCACAACAACACTAACTGGTACATTGATGCCAATGGGTTCCTAGAACACTTACCTTACCTAGCAAGGGGTGCCTGGACTACAAGGGACTCACCCTCCAAAAAACAATTGTGTTTTTTTTGGGGTCCCCTCTTGCAAAAGAATCTTTGGCTCTGCAAATTTTTCTTTTTTTTTCTTTTTTCTTTTGAGTTGGAGTCTCACTCTGTCATCCAGACTGGAGAGCAGTGGCTGCTCCCAGCCATTGCAGCCTCAACCTGCTAGGCTCAGGCGATCCTTCCGCCTCAGCCTTCCAAGTAACTGGAACTATAGGCGCGCGCTACCACGCCCAGCTATTTTTTGATTTATTGTAGAGATGAGGTCTCGGCAAGTTGCCCCAGGAGGGTCTTGAACCCACGGGCTCAGGCAATCCACTCACCTCAGCCTCCTCAAGTGACGGATTACAGGTTAAGCCATGGAGCCCGGCTTCTGCAAATTTTTCAAAAACTAGAAAACAATTCTGGCTTTGATATGGTGTACTTGGACTCTTTTCAGAAATAATAGTGTGTCCTTTGGCTAGGAACTCACTGGAAAAAAAAAGAAAAATAGCAGTATGGTTTGGCTGACCTCAGTTCTCTCCTACCTCACACTTTTGAAACGCAATGGGCAGAATTGGGAAGTTGTTTTTAAAATGAAATTGTTCTAATTAATCCCCTGTTTAACTGGGCAATTTTCTTTTCATGTTTTCCTCTCTGTATGTCTCTGCTTATTTGTTTGTTTTAAATAAGCACACTTATATCTTGTAGTTGCTTCTTGGAAATGATGCTAACTCCTCCCCTTTTTCAGGCATACCCAGATGGAAGCAGCAAAGAGAAGAGAAGAGCAGCAATCGCTCAGGCCTTAGCTGGGGAAGTCAGTGTGGTACCTCCGTCTCGTCTCATGGCATTGCTGGGACAGGTAATTAAATGTCTGTAGAACTGAAATTAGTCAACACCTGGTCCAATTTCCTGTATGTAAACTCTATTTCTGAGCTACGGAAATCGGACATCCTAAGAATTGGGGACTACCTGTGGAGCTGCTTATACCAGTTGTGCCATTCTACCCTCCTTCTTTCCTGGGAGAGGCAGTGTAGATTAGTGGTTAAGAGCATAACCTCAAGAGTCAGTTAGAATTAGGGTGATCATAGAATTTATTATCCTATTTAGGTTACATTTGGGGGTATTGAGGCTCACTATGCCAGGATACCAAGTGCAAATAGGAACTGTCCTGGACATATTAGAAAGATATTCATCCTGGTTAGAGCCCAGGCTCTTTCATTTTACCAGCTATATGACCTTGGCATGTTATTTAACTTTTCTGATCCCATTTACTTATATTGTTGTAGTAAGGATTAAATGAGATAATGCTTATAAAGGAGCACTTCATGCATTGCATAGCACCTTGTGAATAGTAAATGGTAGCTGCTGGTGGTGATTCCTTTTTTTATTAGTAGGAGTATTGCTAGCATTGTCATTATTATTATTATTATTATTATTATTTTTGAGTTGGAGTTTCACTCTGTCGCCCAGACTAGAGTGCGGTGGCCACTCCCGGCCACCGCAGCCTCGACCCGCTGGGCTCCGGTGATCCTTCCGCCTCAGCCTTCCCAGTAGCCAGAATTACAGGTGCGCGCTACCACGCCCAGCTGATTTTTGATGTATTGTAGAGATGAGGTCTTGCCAAGTTGCTCAGGCGGATCTCGAATCCATGGGCTTAGGCAATCCTCTCACTTCAGTCTCCCAAAGGCTGGGATTATAGGCATGGGCCACTGTGCCCGGCCTCTATTCACACTTTTAAAAGTTTACTTTCCTCCCTGTATTGTCCCTGTTAATCTCTTTTTCTCTGAGTTCTCCCCCCACCCCCATTTGTTTTCCTGTACATTTTAATAAAGTAGCCTTCCTCAAATATTTAGTGAGTCCCTGGTTGTTGGTTTATATTTTAAGAGTAAAACACTAGGCTGGGTGCAGTGGCTCAGCCTGTAATCCTAGCATTTTGGGAGGCCGAGGTGAGGGATTTGAGACCAGCCTGGGCTACTTGGTGAGACCTCGTCTCTACAATAAATCACAAAAGCTAGCCAGGTATGGTGGCATGCATCTATAGTTCCAGGAAGGCTGAGGCTGAAGGATCGCCTGAGCCTGGCAAGTCGAGGCTATAGTAGCCATGACCATGCCACTGCACTCCAGCCTAGGCCACAGGAGTGAGACTCCAACTCAAAAAAAAAAAAAAAAAGAATGAAACACTAAAAAGCTGTTTGGAAACTATTTTGTTAGGTTGAGTGGAAGGAGTTTAGGAACTGATAGAATTTATCCTGGAATGATTGTGTGGGGATGCTCATGTATCATTGTCTATAGAAATATTATCTTGGGCTGGTAAGCCTTTCAAGAGCATACTTACAAACTATAGGGGAGTTATAAACTGTATCCTGGCAGTCAGGGTTGAGAGGATACTGGTGGGGGTGAAGAGCAGAGAAATCTCATTGTTTCCATACCAGTATGCACTGGATCCCCTTGTTTTCACTGACTCAACTCATTCATTCATTTTATTTCAAGTTAAAATTATTGAGTTTTCTTAGTATAACAGAAGGAAAAGGGAATAAACATGATCATGTGCTTAAGTGAGCATGTGCCTATTATATATGCTTTACATACATGATTTTGTTTTATTCTTTCAGCATGGATTTTTCTTTTCTTTTCTTTTCTTTTTTTTTTGAGTTGAAGTCTCACTCTGTTGCCCAAACTGGAGTGCATTGACCGTTCCCGGCCACTGCAGCCTCGACCTCGTGGGCTCCGGCAATCCTTCTGCCTCAGCCTTCCGAGTAGCTGGAATTACAGGCACGTGCTACCACGCCCGGCTGATTTTTTGACTTATTGTAGAGATGAGGTCTCGCCAAGTTGCCCATGCAGGTCTCGAACCCACGGGCTCAGGCAGTTCACTAACCTTGGCCTCCCAAAGGCACGGGATTACAGGCTGAGCCACAGAGCCCAGCTAACATGGATTTTTCAGTTGGTAGAAATGGGAATCAAAATGGCATAGCCTGTGATTGATCCAACCTAGAACCTTTGTCTCCAAAGTCCATGATTTTTTCACCGCTCTTTTTTTTTTTGAGTTGGAGTCTCACTCTGTCGCCCAGACTGGAGTGCAGTGGCTGCTCCCGGCCACCGCAGCCTCGACCTGCTGGGCTCCGGCGATCCTTCTGCTCAGCCTTCCAAAGTAGCTGGAACTACAGGTGCACGCTACCACGCCCTGCTAATTTTTTTGATTTATTGTAGAGATGCGATCTTGCTAAGTTGCCCAGGCGGGTCTTGAACCCACTGGCTCAGGCAATTCACTCACCTCAGCCTCCCAAAGTGTGGGATTATAGGCTGAGCCACCGAACTGGCCTTCACCCCTCTTAATGCAGTTGTGAACACTGTTGGAATTGCAACTTTTTTGGAAAGCTGGCCTTTTGGAAAGCTGTTTGGCAATATATATCAGGAGCTTTAACCACTCGTTTTTTTTTTTTTTTTTTTGGATTCAGTAATTCCTCTTCTAGGAATATATACTCTGTGGGAGGATTATCCCCAAAGTAGAAAAAAACCTTATGTCCAAAGATGTTCATTGCAGCATTATTTAGGTGAGTGAAATATTGGAAACAGTGTATATATCCACTAATACATTAAGTAAACTGTGAGATATCCATTAGGTAGTGTGTATTTTACAGCCATTAAAATGATAGCTATGTTACAGCATGACCTGATGATAGGTGAAAACAGGAGAATATGAAACTTTACATAAAGTATAATTACAGCTAAGTTAATTAAACACATATGTTAGGAAGGAAAAAGACTAGAGGGTAGTATATAAAATGTTAACTGGCTGTATTTGGGTGTTCAAACTCTGGGAAATTTCTGCTTTTCAAATTTTGTTTATAATAAAAGAGTAGCACCTATAAGGAAGTATGTGTAGAATAGATAGGCTTATCTGTCTGTTCCCTTCCTCTCTGAAGTCAGCCTATGTATGGACATACAGAGAAGCACAAATTATGTGGGGTTTGAATGGCCAAGGATAGTTGGGGTCTGGATGGCTCATAGTTCCCGCTGGACCTCATCCTTGGTTTTGTCTGAGCAATCTTGACTGTATCTTAAGGGCACCTAAACAGATTACTGTATTTTCTTTTCTTATAGGCACTTAAGTGGCAGCAACATCAGGGGTTGCTTCCTCCCGGTATGACCATAGATTTGTTTAGAGGTAAAGCAGCTGTCAAAGATGTGGAAGAAGAAAAGTTTCCTACACAGCTGAGCAGGCATATTAAGGTAGGATTCTTAGACATGCCTCCAGTCAGTAATCATATGTTGAGGACTCATCATGGGCTCAACCAGACCCTGTGCCAGAAGCTTGGGTACTTAGGGAGGAGAACTCATTCTCCAGCTCTGAGATTATTAAAGTTGCTGCTGGTGTCCAGCATCATGGGATTTAGAACAAATAATCCTGTTAGCTCAGACCATAATAAGTTTTTGCTAGAATCAGCCACTGTTAGCATGACTTTCACGCTGAACTTAATATGGCCTAATATGTTTTCCTAATATGTGACCTGGCTGTGATACACCTCGATATATAACCAAATAGAGATGTACTTTATATCTGGCCCATCATCCTGCCCTTTTGCTTCTTCCCAAGAAATCTTCATTAGGAAGAATTGTTAGCTCTTTGGTTATGCCTGGGCCTAGCTGTGAACGTTCTCTATACCTGTCCTGTGCAGCATTTTTGTTTTTGCCTGCTACATGTCATGCAAAGTGCCATTCATGGATTGTAAAGTGGCCTTATGTGATATTTAAGGAAAGTAATTTTATCATCTTATGACTGATTTTTTTTTAATCTGAGCGTTTTCTAGGAAAAAGCACTGTCACATAATTGCTGCAATTCCCAGAATTACAAGTATATTTCCTACTGTAGCATCTCCTTTATATTTCAGTTTCTCTGGGCTTATGCTATAATTAAATTGATGGATTTTAAAATATTTCATATTCCTCAAATCTTTGACATTGGCTTAGTGTTTTGGACTTGTCTTTTCTAGATTATATGTTCTGACTTGCATATAAAGATATTTTTGAGCAGCACCTTATTTATCCTGTCTGAAGTCTTGAGACAAATAGAAATTAATTATAATTATGCTGCTGGACTAAGATTTTTTTGCTATAAATGGTTTCCTTTTTTGGCATTTAAAATGAAATTCACATTAGCTTTTCTTGGTTCTTTCCATCTGTCTGATGTTCTGTAGTTTCCATTTGTTATTGGAATCATCGTCACTGGTTAATACTTAGGATGCTTTTACCAAATAGTCTATCAGCTTTAAT
The DNA here is from genome assembly GCF_000164805.1 of Carlito syrichta. Classification (NCBI taxonomy): domain Eukaryota; kingdom Metazoa; phylum Chordata; class Mammalia; order Primates; family Tarsiidae; genus Carlito; species Carlito syrichta. Next base: position 16,673 of record NW_007252871.1, read on the forward strand.
TCTCCTAAATTTAGTCAGCTACACATTATTACTGGATTAAATGAAGATCATGAAACAGTGATGAAAGTTTATTTACAATATAGTGTAGGAAAACATACATCTTACTTTGAAAAAAATGAGATTTTTTTTTCCTCTTGAGATGCACAGCAGGTACATATTAGGCCATATTAAGTCAAGTGTGGAAGTCATGCTAGCAGAGGCTGATTCTAGCAAAAACTTATGGTCCGAGCTACCAGGATTATTTATTTTAAGTCCCATGTTAAAATAATTTTTGCCCATTTTTTTGGAAATGTCGGTCTCACATTCGAAAATCTAGTTTCAGCTGAGCATCTAAGCATAAAACTGGTAGGAGAAAATAAATCCACCAGGCCCTGTGTTAGGTGCAGAAATGCCCCTCCAATACTCTGTAATATGGGCACCTGTGACTATACTAGGGCAGGGTTTGTCAAAGCTTAAGATGGGAATTGTCTTAAGTCTACTAGATAAAAACGCATCTGTCTCATTGTTTCATTTGAAACAGTTTGGTCAGAAATCACATGTGGAGTGTGCTCGATTTTCTCCAGATGGTCAGTATCTGGTCACTGGGTCTGTTGATGGATTCATTGAAGTATGGAATTTTACTACTGGAAAAATCAGAAAGGTAAAGTATTTTAAATGTATTTACTTTCCTAATGGAAGAATTACTGACTTTGTATTACTTATCTGTGCCTTAACTGTAAGTCAGATTAGTTGAGAAAAGATCTGTATGGGATGAACATGTAATACTTTTGTGATTTAAAAACTAATTTAGAGCTGGGCACTGTGACTCCCACTTGTAATCCCAGCTGCATGGGAAGCTGAAGTGGAGGGATAACTTGAGTCTAGGATTCAAGGCCAACCTGGGCAACATAGTAAGACCCTTTCTCTTTAAAAAAAAACAAACAGCCGAGCTCAGTGGTTCAGCCTATAATCCCGTGCTTTGGAGGCTGAGGTGAGTGGATTACCTGAGCCTGCGGGTTCAAGACCCACCTGGGCAACTTGGCAAGACCTCATCTCTACAGCGCGTGCTTGTAGTTCCAGCTACTTGGAAGGCTGAGGTGGAAGGATCTCTGGAGCCCAGCAGTTCGAGGCTGCAGTGACCAGGAGCGGCCACTGCACTCCAGTATGGGTGACAGAGTGAGACTCCAACTCAAAAAAAAAAAAAACAACCAAAAACTTATATGAAGTTATTTTTAATTAAATTCTGATTTTATTATTAACCAAAGAAGGACCTCTAATATCTATTATTTTTACAGTGTAAAAATGTTTTTGAATGGGTAATAAGTAAATATGTACACCTGATGCAACATTCAAGAAATTTAAGTTATTCAAATAAGGAGTTTTGCTCCCTTCCTTGCCCCTCAACCAGTCAACTCCTTTCCTTGGGCCAGCCAGGGTTACCAGTTTTTTATGTAAACTTCCAGAGAATTGTGTGTGTAAGCAGTTATTATGTATCCTCATCAAATATTTTTTATACAAATGGTAGCCTACTATGTATCCTGTTATGCTCCTTGCTTTTTCCTTTGTAGTATACTTTGGATGTCATTGCTGTATTACATTCCATTGCATGGACTGAACCATGATTCCACTGCATGGATTTAACCAGCCACTTAATTTTTTTTTTTTTTGATTTATTGTAGAGATGAGGTCTTGCTGCCCAGGCGGGTCTTGAACCCGTGGGCTCAGGCAATCCACTCACCTCAGCCTCCCAAAGGCGCGGGATTACAGGCTGAGCCACCGAACCGGCTTGACGGGGGGGGGGGGCATTTCTTTTATTTGTTTGTGTGTAAACGTCTCACTTTGGTCGCCCAGGTTGGGGTTAGTG
>NW_007252871.1:18535-37216 GCF_000164805.1 Carlito syrichta
GATTTTTTGATTTATTGTAGAGATGAGGTCTCGCTGCCCAGGCGGGTCTTGAACCCGTGGGCTCAGGCAATCCACTCACCTCAGCCTCCCAAAGGCGCGGGATTACAGGCTGAGCCACCGAACCCGGCTTGACCACTTAATTTAAGATTGTTTCTAGGCTGGGCGTGGTGGCTCAGTCTGTAATCCCAGCACTTTGGGAGGCCGAGGTGAGAGGATTGCCTGAGCCCGGGGGTTCGAAACCAACCTGGGCAACTTGGTGAGACCTCATCTCTACAATAAATCACAAAAAAACCCAGCCGGGTGTGGTGGCATGCATATGTAGTTCCAGTTGCTTGGAAGGCTGAGGCGGAAGAATCGCCTGAGCACACAGGTCGAGGGTTGGTGCTGGTGAGCGTGCCACTGCACTCCAGCCTGGTTGACAAAGAGTGAGACTCCAACTCAAAAAAAAAAAAAAGGTTGTTTCCAGTCTAACCTAATTATAGTACTAATTGTATTTTATCTGTAAAGCGGCTATCTTTTGTTCATTTTTCTCGAATTGTTTTTTATTGATTTGTAGATGCTCCTTATTTTATTGTTTATAAATATATTTATCTTTATTTTCAGGAAATCAACCTTTTTCTTTTTTTTTTGGGTGGGAGTCTCACTCTGTCTCTTAGGTTGTAGTGCAGTGGCACGCTCATGGCTGGCCACTACAGCCTTGACCTGCTGGGCTCAGGCGATCCTTTTGCCTCAGCCTTCCAAGTAGCTGGAGCTACAGGTGTGCACTACCACGCCCAGCTAATTTTTTGATTTATTGTAGAGACGAGGTCTCACTAAGTTGCCCAGACTGGTCTTAAACCTCTGGGCTTAGGCAATCCTCTTGCCTCCACCTTCCAAAGTACTGGGATTACAGGTGTGAGCCACCATGCCTGGTGCAAATTTTTTCAATTTTGACTTTTATCTTTTTTTATGAGTTGGAGTCTAACTCTGTCACCCAGGCTGGAGTGCAGTAACATGATCACGCTCACCACAGCCTCAGACTCCTGGGCTCAGTGATCTTCCTGCCTCAGCCTCCTAGTAGCTGTCACTCCTGGCACACACTACCATGCCAAGCTGAGTTTTTTTGTAGAGATGAGGTCTTGCTATGTTGCCTAGACTGGTCTCAAACTCCTGGACTCAAGTAATCCTCCCATCTCAGCTTCCCAAAGTACTGAAATTACAGGCATGAACCACCATACCTGTCCATGACTTTTATCTTTTGATTTTGCTGGTTTTGTTTTATAGGCAAGTGATTTTTTGTTTTTTTAAAATTAAAAAAAAATACCTTTTTCTTTACAAAAGCCTTAGTTTGGTAAAAATAATTTTTTTTTTTTTTTTTTTACTTGGAGTCTCCGTCACCCAGACTGGAGTACAGTGACATGCTCAGAGTTTTCGCAACCTTGATCTGCTGGGCTCAGGTGATACTTGTGCTTCAACCTTCCAAGTATCTGGGACTACAGGTGTGCGCCACCACACCCAGCTGATTGTTGTTGTTGTTGTTGTATTGTAGAGACGAGCTCTTGCCAGGTTACCCAGGCTGATCTCAAACCCCTGGGCTCAGGCAGTCCTCTTGCCTCTGCCCCCCAGAGTGCTGGGATTACAGGTGTGAGCCACCACACCCTACCTTAGTAAAAGTAGTTTTTTTATGTCATCAAATTTATTCATCTTTTCTCCTATCATTTCTTCTAGTACTTTAATATCTCATTTTTAATTTTTTTATTCTTCTGGAATTTGTTTAAGGGGGTATAGTTGGTGTTTTTTCCTAAATATTTATTGACTTTCATCTACTGCTTTAAAATGTAATCTTAGGTCAGGCATGGTGGCTCATGCCTGTAATCTCAGCATTTTGGGAGAGCGAGGTGAGAGGATTGCCTGATTCAGGGGTTTGAGACCGGCCCGGGCAACGTGGTGAGACCTCATCTCTACAATAAATAAAAAAATTAGCTGGGTGTGGTAGTGCATGCCTGTAGTTCCAGCTACTTGAAGGCTAGGGCAGAAGGATTGCCTGAGCCCAGCAGGTTGAGGCTGCAATGACTGTGAGCATGCCACTGCACTCCAGCCTAGGCGACAGAGTGAGATTTCAACTAAAAAAAGTAATCTTTATCATGACAGTGAATTTATGAGTGATTTTCATTTTCTGCTTTATATAGTTCTATGTCATTTGCCTTTTTTTTTTTTTTTGAGTTGGAGTCTCACTCTGTTGCCCAGGCTGGAGTGCAGTAGCACACTCATGGCCACTGCAGCCTCAACGTGCTGGGTTCAGTTGATTCTTCTGCCTCAGCCTTCCAAGTAGCTGGAACTATGAGCACATGCCACCACACCCAAATAATTTTTGATTTATTGTAGTGATGAGGTCTCACCAAGTTGCCCAGACTGGTCTCAAACCTGTGGGCTCAGGCAATTCTCTCACCTTGACCTCCCAAAGTGCTGGGATTATAGACATGAGCCACCATGCCCAGTTACTTTTTTTAAAACCATGAAACAGTTTCATTTATTTATTTACTTATTTTTTTCAGACTTTAACACTTTTTTCAGGATTTTTCTTTTTAGTCTCATTTTATAAGTAGAAAAAAAATAATGTTACTTCCCTTTGAACAATAATGGATGATAAAAGAAGCATCAAAAATAAATAGGTCAGCCAATAAATGGTTTCAAGAAAAATAGCTAACAATTTGGAAGGAAATAATAGTTTAGTTTCTCATATCATACCCCAAAATGTATAAATTCAGACTATATGAAATGCAAAATATGAAACTATAGAGAAATTTTGCCTAGAAAAGATCAGCAAGAAACATATCTAGGGTATTCTTTGGCAGTTTTTACAATGTTAATTCTTGTGTGTAGGTTTTTTTTTTGAGTTGGAGTCTCACTCTGTCGCCCAGACTGGAGTACAGTGGCACACTTCTGGTCACCGCAGCCTCGAACCACTGGGCTCCGGCGATCCTTCCAAGTAGCCAGAACTATAGGCACACACTACCACCCCAGCTAGTTTTTTGATTTATTGTAGATATGAGGTCTCGCCAAGTTGCCCGGGCGGGTCTCAAACCCACAGGCTCAGGCAATCCACACGCCTTGGCCTCCCAAAGTGCTGGGATTACAGGCAGAGCCACCAAGCCCTGCCTTTTTTTTTTTTTTGAGTCGGAATCTCACTCTGTCACCCAGGGTGGAGTGCAGCGGCACGCTCATGGCCACTGCTACCTCGACTTGCTGGGCTCAGGTGTTCTTTCCATCTCTATCCTCCAAGTAGTTGGGACCATAGGCACGTGCCACCACACTCAGCTAATTTTTTTTTTTGAATATTAACTTAAATTGTGTAAAATTATTTATCAATAGCAGTTTTATTTGTTCATTAGGAATATGTATGCACGGCAGTGGTATTTGCTTTGGAGGTTTATAGTAGGCATAGTTCTTTATTGTACTTTTAGTGAGTGGCTTTTGATAACTGCTGACCACTGTTTGCTTTAGGATCTTAAGTATCAGGCCCAGGATAACTTTATGATGATGGATGATGCTGTCCTCTGCATGTGTTTCAGCAGAGACACAGAAATGTTAGCAACTGGAGCCCAAGATGGAAAAATCAAGGTATGGTTGAGTGACAGAAACTTTTGCTTGTAGACATTTTGAATGTTCTGCAATGTGGTAATGTCTTATACATGATACTCAGCAACATAATAGCTACTGTTTACTGAGCATCAACTTTATGCTAATCACTTTACTTTTTCTTGTATAATTCTAATAATGACTGCCTGAGGTAGTTTGATAACATGATTAAGGTCACATAGTTGGTAAGTGATATCTGGGACTTTAGTCCACATCTGCCCATATACTTTCTGTTGTACCATCGTGGTTCACTGTGTGTGGTGTTGTACTTTATTTTTCTTTTAGGGTTGGTGTGTAGCCAATTTGTTGTGGTTTGTATTTAATGTTGGTAATACATCCTGGGTTAGATCATATACAGAAATGTTCTCTGCTAAGTGAATTTGAGTCTAAATTTTTGTTTAATAATTTACAAGGAAAGTGTTTTAAGTTTCAAAGGATTCAGTTATCATTGTAGTACGTGAGCCAAACATATCATATTCAGCTATTAGCATGCATTTTTAATGCTGTTTTAGTACATTAGTGAGCATTGCATCTTGCTTGGCTCTGTAGGCTATAATGGGTCACTCTGTTTACAAGTTATTATTTTTTAAATAAAGGTATGGAAGATTCAGAGTGGACAGTGTTTAAGGAGATTTGAGAGGGCACACAGTAAAGGTGTCACCTGTCTAAGCTTTTCTAAGGATAGCAGTCAGATCCTCAGTGCTTCTTTTGACCAGACAATTAGGTAAGTAAGAATCCCCAAACTGCCCTCACTTGAGTTTGATATAATGAGTCCCTGGAGGGAGGTACTTGTGATTCCATGATGGTGCGATATGGAAAATGAGGTTATGTGAGACCTCATTTCCTCAAAATACAGCTGATACAATGCTGTTCTTCTGTCCATCTGAGTCTACCCAGAAGAGAAGTTAGAAAGTAAGTATAGCAGTGTTTCTCAAATGCTTCTCAATGTGTAGTCTCATGGACCCACCTGCATCCTAGTCATCTTAAGAGGTCCTGTTAGAAATACAGGTTCGTGGGACCCAGCTGAGACCCACTAATTCTGAATCTCTTATTAACTAGTTTTTTAGAGGTCCATCCTGAACAGAAGCTTATGGTATTATTGGCATCTTTTCTTCCAGTCTCTTTATTTGCAAAGCTTTTATTTTGATTTTGTTTCATAGCCCTCTTCACTTAATATTGTAATGTGAGCTCTGTAATTTATCTAAAATGCATTCAATACTTGGTCCCAATCATAGTATATTGAATATTAATTGTTCTTTACATTTGCTTTCATCTGTGGTAGAATTCATGGTTTAAAATCTGGGAAAACCCTGAAGGAATTTCGTGGCCATTCCTCCTTTGTTAATGAAGCAACATTTACACAAGATGGACATTATATTATTAGTGCATCTTCTGATGGCACTGTCAAGGTTAAGTATTTGCTACCAGTTTGTTTTGGGATGTCTGTTCCATTGTTGTCCTTAGAGTAGTTTTCAGTAGTGATAATGGTGATGATGGTGGAGTAAATTTCTTCACGACCTGTTTTAACCATAACTGAGCGAGTCTGAGACAGCAGTAGTATTCTTTGAATAATCCCTATTGGTGGGACCTGAAATCTCAAACCTATACGGTCCAGACAGACTTTATCATGTGTAGGAAAAGAGCAAGGGTGTGGAGTCCTAAATTTAACACTTCCCCTATTTAAAGATATACACAGTGGTTAGATCTGTCTTGCCATAGGTCCATACCCTAAAAGGCAAATTCACAAAGGGCTCGAGTGCTAAATAAATAGATTTGTTTTTTGTTGCGTAGTCTTACCTTATCCCTGGTCCCCAAATTTGGAGCCTTCCTTACAGCATTTACAGAGGAATAGAAGCTTTAGTTATTTGAAGAGAGGACCTCATTTCCTAGAAAAGTTATGAGAAACCCCAATAGAAAATTGTTAGAGATCTTTGAGATGCTCCACCTACATTATGGACCTATTTCTTTTGAATTGCCATATGTGAATACCTTGTGGCAGCAGATCTAGACATTTAACACAAACATTTTGATGCAGATAACTTAGACACTTTAGATACACATGGCTATTATAGTTCCAGCTATTCGGGAGGCCCAGAAGTTCAAGGCTGCAGTGAACTATGATCATACCACTGCACTCCAGCCTGGCAACAGTGAGATCCTGTCTCTAAAATACATAAATGTCAGACCACCCCCTGAAATTGCTTGTCCTTGGTTTGGAATTGAACCAGAAACCTGAAGCCAGGAGATGTATACTCCCCTTGAATGGATGAGGAAACACACAGAACTCTTAGTAATTTAGTCATTGGATTCACTTTCTTTGCGTTATACATATGGACCTCATAATTTATATATGTTATTGAGAGGTGGCTTGTCTAGGCCTCTTTATTTGTGGTCTTTCTCCATAGTTCTGTGAGTGGGCTAAAGTAGTTTACTGATCTTTTGGTCAGAAAACCCTAGAAGCCTTAGAACTCTTGATTCTTGAAGAGTTCGTTTTTCTCTCCTAAGCAGCTGGGCTTCAGAAAGAAGCCCGAGGAGGTGATACAGTGTTTACACTAGGACAACTATTTCTTCCTGTTTATAGGTATTAAACGCATGTTTTGTGCTAAGCTCTGTGGAATGCACGGAGGAAGCTCAACAGAGTTCATGCCTTAGAGGCTTTTTTTCTCTTTTTTTTGAGTCAGGATCTCGCTCTGCCTCCCAGGCTGGAGTGCAGTGGCACGATCATGGCTCACCACAGCCTTGCTCCTAGGCTTAGGAAATCCTTCTGCCTCAGCCTTCCGGGTGGCTAGGACTGCAGGCATGCACCACCACACCCAGCTAATTTTTTTGATTTATTATAAAGACCGTGTTACCCAGGCTGGTCTTGAGCTCCTGGACTCGAGCAATCCTGCCCCGGCCTCCCAGAGTGTTGGGATTACAGGAGTGAGCTACTGAACCCAGCTAGGCTTTGTATCTCATTAAGTGAGTGGTGTCTAGACAATGCTATGCAGTGTTTGGTCCTGCGTAGAAACATTCTCAGGTTTCTATGCTACCCAATTTAACCCAGTTCAGAAGAGCCCAGCAGGACAAGTTGAAAAATTGGTTGGGAGAAGTAATACAAGTGGTCTTCAGTCATGGATTCTCCTATGTATGTTAATGTTGTGACTTCTGCTCAGTCATTCTCAGTACTAGCTATACTTTGTGGACCTTTTTTTTTTTTTGAGTTGGCGTCTCACTCTGTCACCCAGGCTGGAGGGCAGTGACATGCTGCCAGCCACCCAGCCTTGACCTGCTGGGCTCAGGCGATCCTTCTGCATCAGCCTTCCAGCAGCTGGAACTACAGGCATGCGCCACCATGCCTGACTAATTTTTTAAATTTATTGTAGAGATGAGATATTGCGAAGTTGCCCAGGATGGTCTTGAACCCATGGGCTCAGGCAATCCTCTCACCTTGGCCTCCCAGAGTGCTGGGATTATAGGCGTGAGCCACCGTGCCCAGTCTATTTTTGGACCTTTAAAAAAATGCCTATGCCTCAACCCAGACCTACCAAATCAGAATCTCAGGATAAAGTATCAGCAAAAAGCCCCTATTTGAGCCAGGTACAGTGGTATCTACCTATAATCCCAGCTACTCAAGAGGCTAAGACAGGATAGCTTGAGCCCCATCCGGGCAACCTAGTGGGACCCTGTTTCTTTCTTTTTTTTTTTTTTTTTTTTTTTTTGAGTTGGAGTCTCACTCTTGTCACCCAGGCTGGCGTGCAATGGCACGCTCATGACCACCGTAGCTTTGACTTATTGGGCTTAGGTGATCCTTCTGTCTCAGCCTTCCAAGTAGCTGGAACTACAGATGCACGTCACCGTGCCCAGCTAGTTTTTTTTTTTTTGATTTACTGTAGAGATGAGGTCTTACCAAGTTGCCCAGGCTGGTCTCAAATCCCTGGACTCAGGCAGTCCTCTCACCTCGGCCCAGGTAATCCTCTTGCCTTGGTCTCCTAAAGTGCTGGGATTACAGGCTGAGCCACTGTGCCTGGCCAGAAACCTTGTTTCTTTAAAGAAAAAAAGGGGGAAAAAAAAACCTGCCAGGCACTGTGGCTCACACCTGTGATCCCAGCTAGTACTTTGAGGGGCTGAGGCAAGAGGATTGCTTGAGCCCAAGAGTTTGAGAACATAGCAAGACTCGTCTCTACAAAAAAATTTGAAAATTAGGCTGGGCTCGGTGACTCAGCCTGTAATCCCAGCACTTTGGGAGGTTGAAGCAAGTGGATTGCCTGAGCCTGCAGTTTCGCAACCCGCCCAGGGAACTTGGCAAGACCTCGTCTCTGTAATAAATCAAAAACTAGCCAGGCATGGTAGCACGTGCCTGTAGTTCTGGCTGCTTGGAAGGCTGAGGCAGACGGATCTCCTGAGCCCAACAGGTCAAGGCCGCAGTGGCCGGGAGTGTGCCACTGCACTCCAGTCTAGGCGACAGAGTGACACTCCAACTTAAAAAAAAAAAAGTTGAAAACTAGCCTAGTGTGGTGGCATGTATCTGTGGTCCCACCTGTTCAGAAGGCTGAGACAGAAGGATTACCTGAGCCCAGGAGTTTGAGGCTGGGTTGAGCTTTGATCATGCCATTGCACTTTAGCCTGGGTGAGACTCCAACTCAAAAACAAACAAACAAACAATTTGGTTTTGATCTCTAGACAGGGGTAGCTTTCTGGTTGTTTATGACAGTAGCAGTCTTGGCACATAAATAATTTTAAAGAGAAATAGTTCTGTTAGCTAAGGAAAAATAAGAAAAGATCATAGATTTTTATATATATTTTTTGAGTTGGAGTCTATTCAGTCTCACTGTGTCACTCAGCATTGACGTGCTGGGCTCCAGCGATCCTTCCACCTCAGCCTTCCAAGTAGCCGACGCTGCAGGCACGTGCTACCATGCCTGCTAATTTTTGATTTATTGTAGAGATAAGGTCTCACCAAGTTGCCTAGGCTGATCTTGAACCCGCGGGCTCAAACAATATACACGCCTCGGCCTCCCAAAGTGCTGGGATTACGGGCTGAGCCGCCAAGCCTGGCCAGATCATAGATTTTTAAAGATTTGTTTTATTTACTTTGCAACTTTTGTTTTTGCCAATTAATTAACACATAGATGATGAATGCTTACTATATACAGTCAGCCTTCTGTATCTGGAGTGTAGATTCCAACCAACCATAGATTGAAAATATTTGAGGAAGCTGGGGGCAGTGGCTCACACTTGTAATCCCAGCACTTTGGGAGGCAGAGGTGAGAGGATTGCCTGAGCCCAGAGCTTTGAGACCAATCTGAACAACTTGGCAAGATCTCACCTCTACAATAAATCAAAAAATTAGCCAGGCATGGTGGCATGTCCTTGTGGTTCCAGCTATTTGGAAGGCTGAGGCAGAAGAACCACCTGAGCCCAGTGGGCCGAGGCTGCCACTACACTCCAGCTTGGGTGACACAGTGAGATTCCAACTCAAAAAAAAAAAAAGGAGAAGAAAAGAAAGTATTTGGGGTATTAAAAACGATTAAAAAGTGTCTTGAATGCCAAGGAAAAAGAAAGAAAATATTTGGGGAAAAAAAGAAAATTTGAAATAATTCCAAAAAGCAAAACTTGAATTTGTCCCTTGCGGAGTACTGCATTGAATCCACATGAAGTGATGTGTAGGCATCGTATTAGTGTTATAAATAGTCTGGAGATTATTTCAAATAGATGGGGGATGTGCATATGTTATTTGCAAATACTATACCATTTCATATATGGTACTTGAGCATCCTCATACTTTGGTATCCAAGTAGGGTCCTGGAGCCAGACCCCCACAGATACCAAAGGACAAGTGTGTATAGCAATACTGAGTATTTGGGCTTAACATCAAGTAAGAAGCTTTTCTTTTCTGAGTCAATTTTACCCTTTTTTAGTTACCTGATTTGTCATTTTTAAACCCTAAAACTTTAGAAATTCTTATATCCCAAGAAATGTTTATGACTAAAGTTTTTGTGTTTTAGATCTGGAATATGAAGACCACAGAATGCTCAAATACCTTTAAATCCCTGGGCAGCACTGCGGGGACAGATATTACCGTCAACAGTGTGATCCTGCTTCCTAAAAACCCAGAGCACTTTGTGGTGTGTAACAGATCAAACACAGTGGTCATCATGAACATGCAGGGGCAGGTGAGTACTCAGGAAGTACTTTGCACAGGACCTGTGGGCCACTCCCAAATTAGCATGTCCTGGTCCTGGCCCTCCTGGTAACCAAATATGGGTTCATAACTCTGTAAACCATATGTGCTGTATTTGTTATTTTCAGATACTTATTTATAGCTCTACAAAATATCTCTTTGGTGAAGGGATCTCTTTTCCCCAGGGTATGTGTGTATTAATGCTCTTTCTCTTTTCATCATTTGGATAAACAAAGTTCTGATCTGTCTTTGTCTCCTTTGGAACCTTACTAGAGATTTTAAGATAACAGTCATTGTCTGAGTTAGGGAGATATAGTGTGGTATGGATTACTAACTTGGGACATCTCCTAGTTACCCTATGAACTAAACTGGAACACTGATGGAAGAAAGGCAACAGTGTCATTATGATGTGTATTTTTAATCAGGCTCCAAGGTTCCCAAGGAATCTCACTTTTGTGGACTATGAGGTGGCACTGGGGTCATTAGAAGCATCAAGGTTGAGGTCTCAATCCTGGGCTTGTGCTGTGGTGCTAACGAAATATTGGCCAGGGTACTTGGGGATCTTGCTGATGGGGTGTGGTGCTCTCTCTCTATCCCTTGAGTCCTATGACTGATGAAGCAGTAGTTCAGAACCCGTGGCTGTGATGGCTGGTCCATAGTGGCTGTTGGGCCCCCCTGCGTAACAGCCACAGCTGCCCAGTGCACCTACTGAGCACACTTCATAGTTCTCTCCTTGACTTTTTAAAGACTTTACTTTGAAAAGATAGTTTTAGGCCAGGCACGATGGCTCAGCCTGTAATCCCAGCACTTTGGGAGGCCAAGGCAAGAGGATTACCTGAGCCCAGGGGTTCCAGACCAGCCTGGGCAACATGGTGAGACCTCATCTCTACAACAAATCACAAAAATTAGCCGGGCGTGGTGGCATGCGTCTGTAGTTCCAGCTACTTGGAAGGCTGAGGTGAAAGGCTCTCCTAAGCCCAGCAGGGCAAGGCTGTGGTGGCCATGAGCGTGCCACTGCACTCCAGCCTGGGCGGCAGAGTGAAACTCCAACTCAAAAAAAAATTTTAGATTCACACAGAAGTTGCAAAAATAGTACAGAGTTCATGTGTACCCTTCTCTCTACTTTCTCCAATGATAATAATGTCTTACATATTCCTAGTACAATGGTCAAAACTAGGAAATTGACTTTGGCACAATTAATTAACTTTATTACAGATCTTATTTTGATTTCACCAGTTTTTACATGCATTTTTTGAGGCAGGGTATATAATAGTTCTGTGAAGTTTTCATCACATGTGTAGACTAATGTAGCCAACACTACAAGCAGGATGCAGATGTATTTCATTGCCATAAAGAAATTCTCTCAGGATAATCTTTATAATAACTCCTTCTCCACAGCGTTGACCCCTGGCAGCCACTGATCAGTTTTCTATTGTTATGATTTTGTCTTTTCTTTTTTTTTTTGGCAGAGTCTTACTCTGTCACCCAGGCTGGGATGCAGTGGCATGCTCACGGCCTCTGCAGCCTCGACCTGTTGGGTTCAGGTGATCCTTCCATTTTAGTCTTCCAAGTTGCTGGACCCACAGGCATATGCCACCTTGCCCAGCTAATTTTTTTATTTATTGTAGAGACGAGGTCTTGCCATGTTGCCCCATTTTTTTTAAAGTAGACTTTGTGTTTTAGTAAAATTGAGTAGGAAATACAGAGTTCCTTCACCTCCCCTGTCCCTTCCACATGCACAGCCTCCCCTACTATCAGCATTCCGCACCAGAGTGGTACATGTGTTACAACTGATGAATCTAGATTAGCACATCGTGATCACACAAAGGCCATAGTTAGGATTTATTCTTGGTGGTGTACGTTCTTTAGGTTTAGACAAATTCATAATGGCGTGTACGTACTCTTAAAAAATAATGTAGTTTCACTGCTCCAGAAATTATCTGTGCTCTATTCATTGCTTCCTCCCCACTAACTTCTGGCAGCCACTGATATTACTGTCTGCATAGTTTTTGCCTTTTCCAAAAAGTCATATAATTGGAATCACACAGTTCATAGCTTTTTTATTTTGACTTCTTTTACTTAATAATAAGCATCTAAGTTTTTTTCTTGTTTTTTTCATGATTTGATAGTTCATTTCTTTTTAGGGCTGAATAATATTGTATTGTCTGGGTATACCACAGTTTATCTGCTTACCTACTGAAGGGCATCTTGGTTGTTTCCAGTTTTTAACAATTATGAATAAAACTGTTATAAACATCAATGTGCAGATTTTTGTGTTAACATGTTTCAACTCCTTTAAGTAAATACTAAGTAATGTGATTGCTGGATCATAAGGTAATGTATGTTTAGTTTTGTAAGAAACTGTCAAAACTGATCCAGAGTGGCCATATCATTTTGTATTCCCACTGAGAATGAATGAGAGTTCCTTTTGCTCTACATCCTTGCTAGCACTGGGCATGATTTTGGCCATTCTAGTAGATGTGTAGTGGTATTCCTTGTTTTTAGTTTGTTTGTTTGAGTTGGAGTCTTACTCTGTTGCCCAGGCTGGAGTGCAGAGGTGTGCTCACAGCCACTGCAGCCTTGACCTTCTGAGCTCAGACAGTCCTTCTGCCTCAGCCTCCTGAGTAGTTGGACTACGGGAATGTACCACCACACTCAGCTTTTTTTTTTTAGTCAGTCTCACTCTGACGCCCAGACTGGAGTATAGTGGTACGCTCACAGCTTTGACCTGCTGGGCTCAGGTGATTCTGCCTCAGCCTTCCAAGTAACTGGAATAACAGGCATGAGCTACTGTGCCTGGCCTCAGCCATTTTTCAGATGGGTTGTTTGTTTCCTTACTGTTGAGCTTTTTGTTTTTTGTTTTTGAGTTGGAGTGTCTCACTCTGTTGCCTAGGCGGAGTGCAGTGGCATGCTCACAGCCATCATAGCCTCTACCTGCTGGACTCAGGTGATTTTTCTGCTTCAACTTTGTAAGTAGCTGAAACTACAGGCATGTGCCACCATGCCCAGCTAATTTTTTGATTTATTGTAGAGATGAGGTCTCACCAAGTTGCTCAGCTGGGCTTTCTTTTTTTTTTTTGGTTGGAGTCTTATCCTGTCTCCCAGACTGGAGTGCAGTGGCATGATCATAGCCACCACAGCCTTGACCTGCTGAGTGAGTTCAGGCAATCCTTCTGTCTCAGCCTTAATTTATTGTAGAGAAGAGGTCTCACCAAGTTACCCAGGCTGGTTTTGAACCCCTGGGCTCAAGCAGTCCTCTCACCTAGAGACATGAGCTACCACGCCTGGCTTAGAAATTTTTAATTTTAGGCCAGGCTCGGTGGCTCAGGCTGTAATCCCAGCACTTTGGGAGGCCGAGGTGAGTGAATTGCCTGAGCCTGTGGGTTCAAGACCCGCCAGGGCAACTTGGTGAGACCTGCTCTACAATAAATCAAAAACTAGCCAGGTGTGGTAGCACATGCCTGTAGTTCCAGCTACTTGGAAGGCTGAGGTGGAAGGATCGCTGGAGCCCAGCAGGTCGAGGCTGTGGTAGCTGGGAGCATGCCACTGCACTCCAGTCTGGGCGACAGAGTGAGACTCCAACTCAAAAAAAAAAAAAAAGAAATTTTTAATTTTAATGAAGTCTGGTTTATCAATTGTTTCTTTCTTTCAGGGATTATGTCTTTGGGGTTGTATCTAAAAAATCATCACCAAACCCAAGATCATCTAGATTTTCATCTTTGTTATTCATCTTTGTTATTCATCTTTGTGATCCATTTTAAGTTAATTTTTGTGAAGTGTGTAATGTCTTCTTTTTTGAATACATTCAATTTTTTTGCATATAGATGTCCAGTTGTTCAAGAGACTGTCTTTTCTCCATTGTATTGCTTTTGCTCCTTTGTCAAAGATTATTTTGCTATATTTATGGGAGGATGTTTCTAGGCTCTCTATTCTGTTCTACTGATCTGTTTGTCCTTTTGTCATTACCACACTCTCTTGTTTACTGTAGCTTTATAGTAAGTCTTGAAGTTGAATATTATCAGTCCTCCAACCTTGTCCTTCTCTTTCAGTATTGATATTCTGGGTCTTTTGCTTCTCCATATAAACTTTAGATTTAATTTGTCAATATCCACAAAATAATTGCTGGAATTTTTATTGGGATTGCATGAAATCTATAGCAAGTTGAGAAGAACTGGCATCTTGATCATTTTGAGTCTTCCTATCCAGGAACATTGGGGTACCTCTGTTTATTTTTTATATCTTTCATCAGAGTTTCATAGTTTTTCTCATTTAAATCTTGTACATATTTTGTTAAACGTATGCATATTTTCATTTTGAGGAATACTAGTATAAATAGTTTCATGTTTTTAAATTTCAAGTTAATTAATTCCAAATCCCAATCCCTGTCACTGATCTGTTTTCCATTGTTATAATTTTTTCATTTTGAAAATGGTATAGAAGGGAAATCATACCATATAACCTTTTAGCCTTTTGAGACTGGTTTCTCTCAGTTTGAGGTATAATGATATTAATGTTATATAAAATAGAGCAAGCAAAGTCTTCGAGATGGAGTTTCATCCTGCACGAGAAAAGCATCTCATTTTATTAGAAAGCAGAGACTGGGGAGCATGCATCCAGAACGCATTGAGAACTAGGAAAGTTGTAGTGTGTGTGGTAGTTAATTTGCTTCAGGAAAATATGCTCTTTAGCATTGGATTATTGACTTGGGATGTGTAAATTTGAAATTTTTGTCTGCCACTTACTTTAGGTAGCTCATCCATTGAATATTTCCCAGGCAACAGGAATTAGCACGTGATGAATGAATTGGAGATCTAATTTGTAAATGATAGGAAACCAAAGTGCAAAACAACAGCATAAGAATGTCAGTTTAAAATGCTCTACATGATTGAACTGCTGCTAATCCAGATGTTTTTGTCTTGGGGTGTGGTGTGATCTAGATTGTCAGAAGCTTCAGCTCTGGTAAAAGAGAAGGTGGAGACTTCGTGTGCTGTGCCCTTTCTCCTCGTGGTGAATGGATCTACTGTGTGGGGGAGGACTTTGTGCTCTACTGTTTCAGCACAGTCACTGGCAAACTGGAGAGAACGTTGACCGTGAGTATTATTGACTAACGTCATCTAAAGAAATACAGTGGTGCTTGTGTCTTTCGGAACTCTGAAGTACGTGCCTTTTCTAGACAGACTGCTATTAATGTGAACTTCAGTATAAAAATGTAATGGAGGCAGCTGGGCACAGTGGCTCACACCTGTAATCCCAGCACTTTGCCTGAGCCCAGGGGCTTGAGACCAGCCTGGTTGACTTGGTGAGACTTCATCTCTACAATAAATTTTTTAAAAAATTAGCTAAGCATGATGGCGTGCACCTCTAGTTCCAGCTACCTGGAAGACTGAGGCAGAAGAATTGCCTGAGCCCAGCCTGTCGAGCCACTGCACTCCAGCCTGGGCAACTCAGTGAGACTGACTCAAAAAAAGAAAAATTAATTAGCTGGGCGTGGTGGCTCACACCTATAATCCTAGAACTTTGGGAGGCCGAGGTGAGAGGATTGCCTGAGCCCATGGGTTCAAGAACAGCTTGGGCAACTTAGGGAGACCTCATCTCTACAATAAATAAAGAAATTAGGTGGGCGTGATGGCACAGGCCTATAGTTTCACTACTTGGAAGGCTGAGGTAGAAGGATCGCCTGAGTCCAGCAGGTCAAGGCTGCAGTGGTCGTGAGCGTGCTACTGCACTCCAGCCTGGGTGACAGAGTGAGACTCTGACTCAAAAAAAAAAAAAAAAGAATAATTAATGTTGGCCATTATGTTACAATGTGATGTGAGTTGGAAAACCCTCTTTCATCTTGCAGCCATTTGGAATACGTAGCCTCTCAGGATCTCTTCTTCCCTCCCATCCAGCTCTGGAAGCCTGTTTGGAGTGATTTTGTTAGAGACCTGTATACCCTAATCCTGTACTTTACCTGTTCCAGGTTCATGAGAAGGATGTGATTGGTATTGCTCATCACCCACATCAGAACCTGATTGCTACCTACAGTGAAGATGGACTCCTAAAGCTCTGGAAACCATAATTCAACTTTTCTTTTTAAACTCATTTGAGGCTGGACGTGGTGGCTCACGCCTGTAATCCCAGCACTTTGGGGGGCCAGGGTGAGAGGATCGCTTGAGGCTAGGAGTTTGAAGCCAGCCTGGGCAACATAGTGAGACCCCTGTCTCTGTAAAAAAAAAAAAAAAAAAAATACAAACTAGCTGGATCAAACCAGCTGGAAAGCATGTACTTAAATGATGACATATTCACGTAATGCCCTTTTTTTTTTCAGCCAGCTTTTCTAAGCAAACAAATTGTCTGATTTAGCCACAAGAATAATTTTGTGAAAATTCATGTTTAAGTAGCAATTACCCTTTTAAATATATTTTTAAGGTATTAGTTTATCTTCTAACTGGGGCAGTCACTTAATGTTTTCATTAATCTTCTACCTGAAGAGTGAAACCCTCATCTTTCTAGAAAAAAGTTGTACTCCTTTGATTATTTGAAATGCTGATTAAAATGTGCCTCTCATAGTAAAACTTGTAAATAAGGAACTATCCCATATTTAGTAGCTGTATTGTTTCATCTTTTTTTAATCTTTTTTTTCTGTAAAGATATTAATAAACTACATCTTTCTGAGGTCTTTGTTTTAAATGTAAAAAAGTGCTCATCTGGTTAACATAATTACTTAGAATCAAGGTGGGGAGGAGGAGTAACATTATTACTTCTGAACCTCAAGTCCAGCAGGAAGTGAATTCGTGGGATAGGAGGATAGACTAACATGTAAAAAGGCCAGATGATACATAGGTTCTCATTTCACTACCCACATTCTTCCTGTCATTCTGAGCTGTGCCTTCTCATGTTCAGGCCAACTCCACGGAATATCCTCCATCTGGTTGAAACTAGCTGCAGGATTTGTTAGGAGAATGCAGTTTTGGCATCTCCCTTTTGTATAATGGAGGATGGTTTGGCTTTGAAAATGTGCTGTTCTGAAGAAAAACTAGAAAAGGGCCTGAGATTTAGAAGAAATTTATAGCCAACAAAACCCTTGAAAATATTTTGGGTGGGGGGGGGTGCACCTCATCAACAAGGATAGCTACATGACGAACATTTGTATACCTAACCCTTAATTGTACCCTACATCTTTAAACAATTTGGCTGGGCGCAGTGGCTTACACCTATAATCCCAGCACTTTGGGAGGCTGAGGTGAATGGATTGCCTGAGCTCACGGGTTCAAGACCAGCTGACAACTTGGCGAGACCTCGTCTCTACAATAAATCAAAAAACTAGCTGTGCTTGTTAGCTCACATCTGTGTGTGGTTCTAGCTACTTGGAAGGCTGAGGCAGAGGGATTGCCTGAGCCCAGCAGGTCGAGGCTGTGGTGGCCATGAGCGTGCCACTGCACTCCAGCCTGGGTACAGAGTGAGACTCCAACTCAAAAATAACAAATTTTAAAAAATATTTTGCACATGAATGTATCTTTCATGTTTCATCTGAAGAATATATATAGAGCACCTATGGTGATGTAGAAAGTTCTTATGCTATGTAGAAAGTTGTTAACTGGGGTCCACTTGCCTGGTGCAGTAAAACCAGATATCCACCTCAAGGATTAAAGTGACAGGCTTTTATCGCAGGGCACCAAGTAAGGAAGACCGGGCAGCTAAATGCTCAAATTCTGACCTTCCTGATGGCTTGCAGGTGAGGATTTTTAAAGGCAGGGGTACATTTCAGGAAAGCAGAGGCAACAGGCAAAATCATAAATCAGTACATGGAGGTTACACGTTGGTTTAAGCTTAAAAGGACATGGTATCTTTTTTTTCTTTTTTTGGGGGGTATGGTATCTTGAAGTGGGGGCTTACAGGTTGTAGGTAGATTCAGAGGTTTTTCTGATTTGCAATTGGTTAAGGAAGAGAAGCTTTGTTTAAAATTTGGGGTTTGGGGCCAGGCTCAGCGGCTCAGCCTATTATCTCTGCACTTTGGAAGGCCGAGGTGAGGGGACTGCCTGAGCTCACGGGTTGGAGACCAGCCTGGGCAACCTGGTAAGCCCTTTTCTCTACAATAAATCAGTACATTAGCCAGGCGTGGTAGCCGGTGCCTCTAGTTCCAGCTACTTGGAAGGCTGAGATGAAAGGATCGCCGGAGCCCAGCAGGTTGACCCTGGGGTGGCCGTGAGCGTGCCACTGCACTCCAGCATGGGCGACAAAGACTCTGACTCAAAAAAAAAAGAAAAAAAAAAAGAAAAAAAAGGCCGGCGCGGTGACTAAAGCCTATAATTCCAGCACTTTGTGAGGACGAGAGGAGAGGATTGTCTGAGCCCGCGGGTTAGAGATCACGGGCAACAGGGTGAGACTCCAACTCAAAAAAAATTTTTTTTAAGATCAGTAAAGGAAATCCTGAGTTGAGATAAGGGAAGCTGAGTAAGCCAGGGTTCTTGATACATAGATGAAACCTCGTATAGATGGCAGTCCTTAGAATAGGTGACATGTCTGTTATTCAGACTCAGTTAATCCTTCGATCTGGGACGGCCTGGAAGGAAAAAGATCTAACCACGTGACTAGAGGTTCCCCACAAAAGATGGCTTCTTAGAGCTATTTCAAAATATGTTAAGTATATTTTGGGATTAAAAGTGTGTGTGTATATATATATATATATATATAATTTATTTATTTTATTTCTTTTTTAATTTTTTGAATCGGAGTCTCACTCTGTCGCCCAGGCCGGAGTGCAGTAGCATACTTACGGCCCCCGCAAGCCTCGACCCGCTGGGCTCAGGCGATCCTTCCGCCTCGGCCTTCCAAGTAGCTAGAACTACAGGCATGCCCCACCACGCCCAGCTAATTTTTGATTTATTGTAGAGACGAGGTCTCGCCATGTTGCTCAG
>NW_007252871.1:38039-40075 GCF_000164805.1 Carlito syrichta
GCCCGCCAGGCCTGACGCCTGTCCCCAGCACCGAAGGCCTGCGCTGCGCGGGCTCGAACTAGGTCCGTGAGCGTCGGGCCATTTGTTCCTGCCCCTCACCCAGGGGAATTGATGATTGGAAAACACTGAACGACCGGGTGAAGGTCTTTCAGGGAAACCTGGCTTTTTGTTTGCGTAACAGCCCATGGTATAAATCTCAGGTATCATTCAGTGTCTTCTTCACTAGCTTTGTCAACTTAAATTATTCCTGCCGTTAAGCCCGCCATGACCGTGTGAGCAGCCTTATTTCATTCGCAGAACAACTCGCGGAGGAGAGTGTGAGTCCCACAAATACACGGAGAAACCGGTTTCCAGGCTTCAGCCACCTAACTCACAACGTGCAGGGAGTGCCCATGGGAAACCAGGTGGGATTCCGGAGCTGGATTTCTCGACTCTCTCGCCTCCTTCTTTGAATCTTACTGTCAGTTTCTCATCAATATCGAGGTTTGGGCAGAGGCAGAAAAATCCATGGATTTTTTTCTCCACATTCTGTCAAAACATTTATTTGCGGGGCACGGTGGCTCAATGCCTGTAATCCCAGCACTTGGGAGTCCGAGGCAGGAGGATTGCCTGAGCCCAGCAGTTAGAGACCAGCCTGGGCAACTTGGCGAGACCTCTTCTCTGCGGTAAATCAAAAAATTAGTTGGGCATGGTGGCATATGCCTGTTCCAGCTTCTTGGAAGGCTGAGGCAGAAGGATCACCTGAAACCAGCAGGTGGAGGCTGTGGTGGCCGTGAGCGTGCCACTGTGCGGTCAAAAAACAAAGTGAGACTCTGACTCAAAAAAATATATATATATATTTTTAAATTGAAGTAGACCACAGGTAGTGAGAAGAGTAGAAAACACTGAATTCCAAGAATCTGGATTTCAGACTTTGCTGTCATTTCTTTTTGCTTGGGTTTTTGAAGTGACACTAGGTCAATTGTTTGAAAGGCAAATTCTAGGTTCCTACCAGAGACCTACAGAATCAGAAACTGGTGGTGGGACCCAGCAAACATGTTGGAATTTGAAAGCAGGTAGACTAGAGGAGTTTTGAAGGTGTTTTAATTCTTGCCTTCAGTCTCAAAAAGGTTACTGAGATAAATTAAAATGATAAAAGTGCAAGACAAACTTTTTTTGTTGTTATTATTGAGTTGGAGTCTCACTCTGATGTCCAGGCTGGAGTGCAGTGGCACAATTATGGCTCACTGCAGTCTTGACCTCCTAGGCTCAGGTGATTCTTCCACTTCAGTCTCCCAAAGAGCTGGGACTACAGGCATTTGCCACCACACTTGGCTAATTTTTTTTTCTTGCACGTCTGCCCTAGATTTTTTATTTTTTGTAGAGATGAGGTCTCACTATGTTGCCCAGGCTGGGTTCAAGCGATACTTCTGCTTCAGCCTCCCAAAGTGTTGGGATTACAGGTGTGAGCCACCAGGCCCAGCAAGACTTGAACTCTTGAAACAGCATTTTATTTTTAATTAAATTTTTTTTTTGAGTTGGAGTCCCACTCTGTTGCCCAGACTGGAGTATAGTGGCACGCTCATGGCCACCACAGCCTTGACCTGCTGAACGCAGGTGATCCTTTCGTCTCAGCTTTCCAAGTAACCACAGGCGTGCACCACCACACCCAACTAATTTTTTGATTTACTGTAGAGACGCGGTCTGGCCAAGTTGCCCAGGCTGGTCTTGAATCCCAGGCAATCCTCTCACCTCCATCTTCCAAAGTGTGAGGATTACAGGCATGAGTCACTGCGCCCAGCCAAGACAGCATTTTTATATTGCCACCGATTGCTAGCATTCTCATTCACTGTGCTTTTAGACCTTCATTTTCCACTATTTCAAGAGAAGAAATTGCTGTGAAGTATATGTCCAAGTTGGGAAGTTCGCTAGTTTGAGCTTGCTTAAAACTTGCCCTAGCCGGGCTCGGTGGCTCAGCCTGCAATCCCGTGCCTTTTGGAGGCTGAGGTGAGTGGACTGCCTGAGCCTGCGGGTTCGAGACCCGCCTGGGCAACTTG
>NW_007252871.1:40095-48836 GCF_000164805.1 Carlito syrichta
TGGAGGCTCAGGTAATTTACTCACCTCAGCCTCCCAAAGCATGGGATTACAGGGTGAGCCACCGATCCCGGCTAGCAATTCTCTTAACAGTGATATCAGTCTGTCCCAGGTGGTTAACATGTTATCTATGAAGAGGGACCCCCCCCAAAAAAACCCTAAAATTTATTTATAAAAAATTGTGTTTATATGTACTTTGGTTACCTTCAAAATACTCTCTGATGTAATACGCCTATTGAGATGCTTTTTCCACTGCTCAAAACAGTTTTTTGAATGTATCAATTCTGATGCCTTTTAGTTTTTGTTTTTTGTTTCACCTCTTCTACATCAGCAGAACATTTCCCTTTGAGGACTTTTTTCAAACGGAGGAAAAAAAAAAAAAGGTGAATCGGGAGGGTGGGGCATGGGGGGTATGCTGTTTTGGGTCAAAAACTGAACACTCAGCACGGTGTGGGCAGGTATGCTTGTAAATCACCCATCCCGAAATGGGCAAACACGTTGAAAGAATATCCCCCCCCGCAAAATTCACTGAAGCCAGTGGTTTTTCTTTGTGAGAAACTTGCCCATGGCAGGTCCTTCTGCCACGAATCTTCCTTTCTTCTTCTCTTCCTGTTAATAAACTTTGTTAAAAAAATAAAATAAGGGAGGCTGAGGTGGATGGATTGCCTGAGCCCACGGGTTTGAGACCTGCCCGGGCAACTTGGCGAGACCTCATCTCTACAATAAATAAAAAATTAGCCGGGCGTGGTAGCACGCACCTATAGTCTCAGCTACTTGGAAGGCTGAGGCAGAAGGATCGCTGGAGCCCAGCAGGTCGAGGCTGCGGTGGCTGGGAGTGGCCACTGTACTCCAGTCTGGTTGACTGAGTGAGACTCCAACTCAAAAAAAATAAAATAATTCAGACTGGACGTGGTGGCTCAAACCTGTAATCACAGCACTTTGGGAGGCTGAGGCAAGAAGATTGCCGAAGACCAGGAG
This sequence comes from Carlito syrichta, assembly GCF_000164805.1. Classification (NCBI taxonomy): domain Eukaryota; kingdom Metazoa; phylum Chordata; class Mammalia; order Primates; family Tarsiidae; genus Carlito; species Carlito syrichta. The sequence goes on from NW_007252871.1 coordinate 41,071, forward strand.
TTTGAGACCAGCCTGGGCAACTTGGCGAGACCTTGTGTCTACAATAAAAATTAGCCAAGCATAGTGGCGCACACCTGTAGTTCCAACTACTTGGAAGGCTGAAGCGGAAGGATCACCTGAGCCCAGCAGGTCGAGGCTGCAGTGGCTGCGAATGTGCCACAGCACTCCAGGAGCTTGAGTGACAGAGTGAGACTCCAACTCTTGGGGAAAGCCTTTACTACCAGGGCCCTGCCCTCTAAAAAATAATTCTGGTTTTCCTTGAGTCCCCCTTCATGTTTCTGTGCTGGCTGTTTTCCATGCTTGGCTGCACATGTCCTAATGACACCAAAATCCCCAGACAGTGGGACTTGATCAATGTTCTAACGTTGCCCAGGTCATTCCAGTTGTAACCAAGGTCAAGAACCAGTACCGGCTGGGTGCGGTGGCTCAATCCTGTAATCCAAGCACCTCAGGATTGCCCAAGCCCACAGATTCGAGATCAGCCCGGGCAACTTGACGAGACCTCATCTCTACAATAAATTAAAAAGTTAGCTGGGTGTTGTGGCATGCACCTGTAGTTCTAGCTCCTTGGAAGGGTGAGGCGGGAAGCATCACTGGAGCCCAGCAGGTCGAGGCTGCGGTGGCCCTGAGCGTGCCACTCCACTCCAGTCTGGGCGACACAGTGAGACTCCAACTGAGAAAAGAAATAAAAGCAGCAGCAGCACCAGATACAGAAAAAAATTGTGAAGCAAATTTCACTTACAGGAAGATCTGTCACTGTTCCAAGAGCACTTGCATGAGACATAATTGGCCTGTACTCCTATTCCCTACACATCTGAGTGGGCAGAAACCCCCTTGCGTGGAAATTGTAACAAAATTTCTTATTTCAACAAGTTTTAAGTGTGCAATTCAGTGGCATTAACTACATTTACAATTTTGTGCAGCTATCATGCTTGTAGTTCCAAAACTTCATCATCCCAAGCAGAAACTGTAACAATTTATCCCTCCTTGTCCCTGCAGCTTTTGGTATTCTCTTATATTACACATTTTCTGCCTCAGTGAATTTGCTAGATAGATCATTTAAGTGGAAATTTACAATATTTGTCTGTCTTGCTTACTTCATTTAGTGTTTTAAAGGTTAATCCATGTTGTACATGTTGTAGAATGTATCAAAACTTTTTTATATTTTTAAATATTCCAGTGTGTGTACATATATATTCAACACACACATACACATATTAACCATTCATTCATTGACAGACATACGCAGGTTATTTCCATTAGGGACTACTGAGATTGCTGCAATAAACACAAGTATAAGTTCATGTTTTGTTTTGTTTTTTTGTAGTCATCCCTCAGTATACATAGGGGATTGGTTCCAGACCTCTCATAGATACCAAAATCCAAGAATGCTTAAGTCCGATATAGGCCAGGCATGGTGGCTCACACCTGTAATCCTAGCACCTTGGGAGGCTGAGGCAATAGGAAGTGCTTGAGCCCAAGCGTTCAAGACCAACCTGGGCAACATAGTGAGACTTTGTCTTAATACTTATTTTATTTTTTGAGTTGGAGTCTCACTCTGTCACCCAGACTGGAGTGCAGTGGCTGCTCCCGGCCACCGCAGCCTCGACCTGCTGGGCTCCAGCAATCCTTCCGAGTAACTGGAATTACAGGTGCGTGCTACCACGCCGGCTGACTTTTTTATTTATTGTAGAGATGAGGTCTCGCCAAGTTGCCCTGGCGGGTCTCGAACCCGCGGGCTCAGGCAATCCACTCACCTCAGCCTCCCCAAGCGAGGGGATTACAGGCTGAGTCACCGAGCCCAGCTGACTTTGTCTTTATATAAAAAAAAAAAAAAAAAGTCTGATATAAAATGCCATAAGAAGTTTGATTGTGGTGGTTCACGTCTATAATCCCAGCATGCTGAGAGGACTGCTTGAACCCAGGAATTCAAGACCAGCTTGAGCAATGTAGCAAGACCTCGTCTCTACAGAAAACTAAAAAATGAGCTAGGCCTGGTAGTACATGCCTGTAGTCTCAGATCCTCAGGCGGTTGTGGTGGAAGGATTGCCTGAGCCCAGGAAGCTGACTGCCATGAGCTATGATCATTGCCACTGCACTTCAGCCTGGGTGACAGATCTCAGGTCAAAAATAAAAATAAAGTGGCACAGAAATGTCTGTACATGTTCAATATAGTTTTTCTTCAAATTATTCTTGATCTGAGGTTGACTGAATCCACAGATGTGGAACCCACAGATGAGGGGCAACTATACACTGTTAACTGCTGGTGGGTTAATTCCATGTCTAGCTTTTACAGTAACTAACAAATCTTTCAACATTTGATATTCCTACCAGCAAAGTACAATTTCTCCACATTTTTTTTTATTGGAGCTATCCTAGGAGTGAAGTGTCTCACTCCTAATGAAGTGACTCACTCCTGATGACTAGTAATTGTTGTAAACTTTGTATATTATTTGTAAAAAAATTTTTAAGCCAGGCGTGGTAGCACATGCCTGTAATTTCAGATACTTGGAAGGCTGAGGCGGAAGGATCGCCAGAGCCCAGCAGGTCGAGGCTGCGGTGGCTGGGAACGGCTACTGCACTCCAGTCTGGGCGACAGAGTGAGACTCCAACTCAAAAAAAAAAAAAAAAAAAAAAAAATGTTTTTTAAATCTTTTAAACAATGTTTTTTTTTTTTTTTGAGCTGGAGTCTCACTCCGTTGTCCAGGCTGGAGGCATGCTCACAGCCACTGCAGCCTTGACCTGCTGAACTCAGGCAATCCTCCTGTTTCAGCCTTCCATGTAGCTGGAACTACAGACGTATGCCACCAGGCCAGGGTAATTTTTTATTTATTGTAGAGATGAGGTCTTACCAAGTTGCTCAGTCTGGTCTCAAACCCCTGGGACTCAGGCAATCCTCTCACTTCTGCCTCCCCAAGTGCTGGGATAGGCATGAGCCATCGCACCTGGCTACGAAGTTCATATATTAAAGCATAGGTTCATAGTAGAAACTTTTAGAATCTATAAATAAATCCAGTGCAAACTAAAATCTCATCACACATATTTTGAACAGATTAAACTTTCCTCTTTTTTTGAGGTGGATCCTCACTCTGTTGCCCACACTGGAGTGCAGTGGCCGCTCCTGGCCACCACAGCCTCGACCTGCTGGGCTCCGGTGATCCTTCCGCCTCAGCCTTCCAGGTAGCCGGAACACGTTTCACATCTACCAAAATTAGGGTAGCATTCTAGCAGACTAAAATGGTCAATGGTAATAGGTAAGAAGTTGTCAATTACAGATGTCACTATAAGACAAACATTGGTCTGGGAGCCTTTCTCACAAGTTTTACTTTCTCCTCTGAGGAGAACTTAAGATCTAGGTCGTTTCCAAGCCTGCAAACATTTAAGTTTCTGATCATAGCAAATGCAGAACCACAGACAATTTGGCAGAAGTTCTCTCCTCCTCTTTCACTCCAATGTTTGCAAAGTTTTATTTTCTTATCTTATTACCCAGTTCTCTATTTACTCCCCACCCTGTTTAATATTAAATATTTAACTACAGTTTAATAGTATTTTAACTAGTTAAAATGAAGTTACATATCTTAAGCCAAAGCTTTGATGATTTGGGAAAAAAAAGTTGTAGTGACACACATTGGAAATGCTTTGTAATCAGTATATTAAGGAGACAGTCATACATTTCAAGAATTGCTTAAATTCTGATATCCAGATTTAAGCATAAACATATGATGAGACTTTTAAACATACAATTAAAGCTATTCATAGTTTGCTATCCTACCAACATTAAATTACAGTTACGCTGGAGCATAAGTCAAATGGTTAAAAGTAAGCCTGTAACATACCTAAGGAACACCTTCCTATATTATGCATGCAAATTACTTCATGTGAAGGTCTCTTCACTTTAAATTTCTAAGATACCCAAGCTCTGGAAGTCACTACTCAGAGGCTTATTATGGTCCAAAGAGAAGGGAAAAAATAACCAGGATTGGATGGTGCAGCAGAAGGGAACATAATTCTAGAAGTGCAAGCCCTCAAGAAGCAGCATATTATGATAAGCCCCTTCTTTAGAAAGGCATCATTTCTATCACTGATACCACAGGCTAAATTATATATTATGCCAATTTCAAGTTAACAGTTGAGGCAATGGAATAATGCAGAGGCATCACAATGAATCCTACTTAATACAAGTAACTACACAGACCAATACTTCTCTACAAATTACGTTTTTTTGGATTGCCAGTTAAATACAGTTTTAATTTTATAGCTTAACAACGAAGGGTCACACACTGAAGCCAATACATATACCTAGCATTTCAGTCTAAGCTTGTCCGTGTACACAGTTGAAATCAATTACAAGGGTTGGCCTAAAAAATGCTAGGGAATTTCTTTTGAAGTAGTTTTTACAGGTATTAAACTTTATCTTGCACACTGAAGTCATCATACATACAGGGCAAAGTCAGAGCTTTTATATTTGCGTTTATTCTTCATTTAACTTTTAAAACACTACTATAGTAGAATATTAAAACAAAAACAATAGCAAGTAGTGAGCATATTATGATTACAGTCCTTCACTCATTCACTACTGCACATAGACTGCCAGCAGTGAGTGTAATTCACTGGCCCATTAAGAGGTTTGACACTGAACACCCCCTCTGGGATGATGTTCATCTTCCTCATATGCTTCTCCATTATAATTGCGCCTGACTGGATCAAAGTCCACAAGTTCTACTTGATGCATTCCATCAGTCTTTTCCACTTCCTTTCTCTCGGGTAGGAGTTTTTCCAGCAAAGAGAGTTTATCAGGAGAGAGAAAGCCATTCTCAGGAAAGTTCACCTAAGAAAGAAATTTCTACTTTAAGTCCAGTCTGATTTTATCATTAGCTCCTTAGACAAAAGTATCAGACTCATCTTCCCCAGAAAAACACACAATCTTAAAAATTTTTTAAATACACAACCTTCAGGTGCATCTGCCACACCAGGTTAGAACACGTGTGCTATGAGGCATGGCGCCTAGTGGTCTGAACTAGAGTTTAAGAATTGCAACAAAAACTAGGTCTTTTTAAAAAAGCCCTATTAGGCTGAGGGCAGTAGCTCACACCTGTAACCCCAGCATTTTGGGAGGCTGAGGCGGGAGGACTGCTTAAACGCAGGAGTTCAAGACCAGCCTGGGCAACATAGCAAGACCTCATCTTTACCAAAAAGAAATTATCTAGGCGTGGTTGTGCATGCCTGTAGTCCCAGCTACTCAGGAAGCTGAGGCAGAAGGATCACCTGAGCCCAGGAGGTTGAGGTTGCAGTGAGCTGCCACAGTGCCGTTGCACTACAGCTTGGGCAACAGACTGAGATTCTCACTCAGGGATAAAAAATAAATTTAAATTTAAAGTCTCAGTATATCATACTTGAACACCCATTGTTCTATCCAAACTACCTTTGTAATACCAAAACCCATCCTGAAATAGCCTAACTGTTCCTTAGGAGTTAACTAAGCTACTCTCCAACTCCAAAAGGTAGTAGCCCCACTCCTTATCCAAAAATTTTTACACGTATGTTCCTTTGTGAGTAAGAGGCCAATTTAAGACAGAAGAAAATGGCTGGGTTGTATTAACACACTAAGCATCATACTATTTTGCCAAGAAATCTGCAATTGTTATAATAAAGTATTTCTAGTGAACTTTACGACAAACTTTCATTAACTCAATGAAAGTGAATAACTCAACCCCAACTTGATAATAAGGAAAGCTGAACATGACTGTAGCAGTATTAGATCAATGTATTTCTTTCCAGATAAGGAATAAATATAACTTTGAGGTTGCCTGACATTCAAAAAATTTAATCTTTAATCAGATTTTATAAGTTAATCATTCTCAAATATTCTTGAGTCCTTTTTTTTTTTTTTACAGCTTACCTTAAATTCGATGATTAGGCGACCCTTTTCATATGGTCTACGATAAATTGGCATGCCCTCATTTAGCACACACTTGATATCTCCATGCTTGACAATCTGACCTAAAAATATTAAAGCCAAGTTCTCCCTTAAGTATGGTCATTTTTTAAGATGCAAAGAACACAAAAGGAATGCCCTTGCTCATTGGTATGAGTAAACTTTATGTGGTGACACAATCTTATTATCTTTCATTTATGGGTTTTCTAGGGGCTCCGCCAAAAGAGCTAAATCTTATAACTTCATCTCAGCCCAGAGGATACATATCAAAGAAAAATGCAAGTTTTCTCTCAACACCTGTACTACTTATTTGAAAGGATATAAGGAAAACATAATAGAAGGAGAAGCTTTGTGCTCGATGCAGTGACTCATGCCTATAATCCCAGCACTTTGGGAGGCTGAGGCCTCTGCCTGAGCCTACGGGTTTGAGACCAGCCTGGGCAAGTTGGTGAGACCTCGTCTCTACAACTAAAAAATAGTTAGCTGGACGTGGAAGCACACGCCTGGAGTTCAGCTACTTGGAAGGCTCGCCTGAGCCCAGCAGGTTGAGGCTGTGGTGGCCATGAGCACTGCCACTGCACTGCACTCTAGCCTAAGTGACAGAGTGAGACTCTTCAGTTACCTTACCTGGATGAGAGGTGATGACTATGGTTCGGTTGTCAAGGGTAGAGATTGGCTTTTGGAAGCCACACAATGCTTCAACTAGTTGTATGTCCATACACATGAAAAGGTCTTCTCCTCGTCTGTATAAATACAAACATGAAATGTATTTACATATCTCAAACCATCAATGACTAGACATAACAAAGTTGGCAATTGTGTTTCCTTCTTTAACAACAGCAAGGGTTTCTTTCACAAAGACATCCTCCCCCCATATTCTAAAATTAAAACAGAAGGTTAGGTATGGTGGCTTGTGCCCTAAATCCTAGTGGTTTTAGGAGGCTGAGGTGGAAGGACTGCCTGAGCCCAGAAGTTTGAGACCAGCCTAGGCAACACAGTAAGAACTTGCCTCTACAAAAAATAAATGAATAAAAGTCAGGAATGGTGGCATGAGTCTGTAACCCTAGATACTAGGAAGGTTGAAGTGGGAGAAGTGCTTATGCAGTGAGCCATGATAACACTACTACACCCCAGCCTAGGTGACAGATTGAGACTTTGTCTCAAAAATCAATCAAAATGCAAGCATTTGGAATAGCAAGCATTTGGGAATAGCAAGCATTTGGAACCTGCCATCCGTGCTTCCTGGATAAGGATTCAAAATCCTTCCACACACTGTAGGTAGCCTCTACCACTTACAATCCCTGAATTGTTTCATTATTTAATTTTCTCAGAAGGAGAAGAAAAAAAATTCTCACAAAAGCAAGGCTTTAAGAAAGCAAACATACAGTAGGGACAGAGGAAACTGGTATAAGCCAAACAGATCTGGGCTGAGTTCTAGATAAATTAGACTCTATGAAATTAAATAATGGGGACGTGACCAATTCACAGTAAGAATTTCCTTATTGATAACTGCCCACTTCCTCCTCCTCAAGCTTACATGTTTCTGTTTTCCAAGTAACATTAATAAAACATCTTTAATCAGGAAACTCCCCTTAAACAACAGCCATCAAAATCCTGAGCTTGACAGCATTTCACAGAGACACTTGTGAAATATTAATTATAAGTAGCTTCTTTAAGATGGTATCTGCAACCCTACCTCCAGTTTGTTAAGTTCTATGATATACTAAAAAAATAAGCCGGATGTGGAGCATGTGCCTCTAGTTCTGGCTACTTGGAAGGCTGAGGTGGAACGATCTCCTGAGCCAAGGAGGTCAACGGTGAGGTGAGGGAG
>NW_007252871.1:48856-53080 GCF_000164805.1 Carlito syrichta
GGGGGAGGAGGAGGGAAAGGGAAGGAGTGGCATCCACCTCAGCCTCCAGAGTAACTTGGACTACAGGTACAAACCACTATGTCTGGCTAATTTATGTATTTTTGTTTTTTAGACATAAGGTCTTACTATGTTGCCTAGACTAGTCTTGAACTCCTGGCCTCAAGTGATCCTCCCTTTGCCTTAGCCTCCTGAGTAGCTGGGATTACAGGTGTGAGTCACTGCACCTAGTCCTAACTTTAGTTTCTTATAAAGATGGTTTTGGATTTTACATGACAAAAAGCAATTTAAGTTATCAAAACTCAGTATTGAAAACTGGTGAAAGCTTTACAGCCCTTACTTTAAGACAGCTGTTTTATTTGAAGATTGAGAGCAAAGTTTTGTCTAGGGACATTTCCCTCAGCCACTTGCTACCTGTTGATGCTCATACAAAACATCTCCTATTTGAATGCATTTTTAAAGTTTCAGATTAGGTGACAATTTAGTTTTAGACAAAAAAATTAAAAATCGGATCCTATCTGTTCTCAACCTCTTTAACTGAAACAGTGGTTAAAAACCTACAAGACATGCTATACATGGCCTTACTCCCTTGCTATACTTTTCTAGGGTTTTCAGAAAATATGTTCTAGAGTAATGGAAAACTCATAAAAAAACACTAAAAACCTCCCAACAAACCAAGTATGAAAGATGTCAGTTTAAATGGTTGATTAATCTATACCGAGTAAAAACAGCATGGTCCTTCTGATCTAATACAATGATAATATCTCCTGGCTCCAGTCCTGGTTCTTGGTCTCCTTCACCATGGAATGTTATCTTCTGGCCATCTTTCATGCCTGAAAACAAAAGATTTATTTTGTACTCTCACTAAATATCCAACTAAGGTCAGAATCACAAAATCTTACACATAGGTATATATTTGTGTGTGCATAAAAAAATGAAATGTTAAAGTCCTTGCAGATGCTAAAAACATCCCAGAAATAAAGCCCACTTAACACATTTGTGATCAGCAAACTTTTCACTTTCCTAATTGCAAGTGAAGATAAAAATCTGAAGCTGGTTGCTGCAAACATGTCTTTAAGCACTAGTGAAACGGTCTTTCTAAATTGTCACCTTTTTCACAATACAGATGAGAATTGCAGACATACCCAGTATTTGCCTCGGACACTTCTCTGACTAGCATCCTGTACTTTGTACTTTTATGTGGATTACAAACCGAATATATATTATTCAGAAACAGAATTTGCAAAGGCCTAAATTCATGTCAGTGGCAACCAGGAACAGATTTTGGAATGATGTAATTTCACATCAGCAATTGCGAATGAGTCCTACTTGTTACTAAAGAAAAGTACTTACTACTAAAGGAAAGTAAAGGTATCATAGTGGAGAGCAAACTCTAGAGGCAAACAAGACCAGCCTTCAAATCTCAGAGGTGCTATTTACTGGCTGGATTACCCTGGGGAAGCAAGTTGTATAACTTTCTAAGTCTCAACTTTTCCACAGAGAACCACCTCATTAACACTACTGAGAAGTTTAAATAAAAAAGTCTATGCCAGCAGCAAACCAGTTGACTGGCAAGCATTAACCAATAAATATTTACTTCCTCTTTTTTCTTTTTTTGAGTCAAGATGGGAGTCTCACTGTTGCCCAGTCTGGTGTGCAATGACACGTTCTTAGCTATTGCAGTCTCAACCTGCTGGGCTCAGGAGATCCTTCTGCCTCAGTTTTTCAAGTAGCTGGAACTACAGGCACAGGCCTTGCTAATTTTTACAATGATCAGGACTTGCTAAGTTGCTCAGGTTGGTCTCAAACCCCTGGGCTCAGGCAATTCTCTCACCTCTGCCTTCCAAAATGTTGGAATTACAGGTGTGAGCCACCGCCTCTAGCCAACTATTTCAGTTTCATTACTTTTAAAAATTTGTATCAGCTGGGCTTGGTGCTCAAGTCTGTAATCTCAGCACTTTGGAAGCCCACGGGTTTGAGACCAGCCTGGGCGACTTGGTGAGACCTCATGGCAAGCATTTGTAGTTCCAGTTACTTGGAAGGCTGAGGCAGAAGGATCCCCAGAGCCCAACAGGTTGATGCTGGGGTGACTGTGAGCATGCCACTGCACTCCAGCCTGGGTAACAGAGTGAGACTCCCAACTCAAAAAAAAAGAATTTGTATCAAATCCCTCCTATTCAGTCTAACAGAATGTATATCAAGATTTTTCTTAATTATAATAGCAATATTTATATATAGGAAAGCTAGTCATAAAACAATTAAATTTAAAATCCATACTTTTTGTTTAAGAATTATTCAGTTTAGTCCCATGGAAAAGGGATCATTGGTGCTGGACACTCCCTTATCCCACTTAGTTAATGCCAAAAACACAGGAGGTTGGGCATGGTAGGTCATCCTTGCTAATTCCAGCACTTAACAGGTTAGGGAGACCAGGTTGGGAGGATTACTTGAGCCCAGGAATCCAGACCAAACTAAACAACATAGTGAGACCTTGTCTCTAAAAAAAACAAAAAAATTAGCCAGGTGTGGTGGCATGTCCTGGCTACTTGGGAGGCTAAGGTGGGAGGATGACTTAACCCCACTGCACTCCAGCCTGGGCAAGAGTGAGACTGTGACTCAAAAAAACCAAAAAACTAAAACAAAGAACAGGGAAAGGAGCATTTTCCAATAAGGCAAACAAATTTTTTTTTGAGTTGGAGTCTCACTGTCACCCAGGCTGGAGTGCAGTGGCACACTGCTCACCCAATGTTCTGGGATTACAGTCTCGACCTGCTGGGCTTAGGCAATCCTTCCGCCTCAGCCTTCCAAGTAGCTGAAACTACAGGTCCGTACCACCACACTCAGCTTATTTTTTGGATTTAGTGTAGAGATGAAGTCTTGGCCCCCAAAGTGCTGGGATTACAGGCGTGAGCCACCGCACCCAGCTTGCAAACAATTATAAAAAAAAAATTTTTTACGTGGCCAAAAGTCAAGGGGACAACATTTTATTATATTCTACTTTACTTAATGTACTTATTTTTGAGGCAGTCTCACTGTTGCCCAGGCTGGAGAGCAGTGGCATACTCACAGCCACCCCAGCCTTCCACATCACTGGAGCTAAAGGTGTGCACCATATCACATGCACAGCTAACTTTTTGATTTATTGTAGAGACGAGGTCTCGCCAAGTTGCCCAGGCTGGCCTCAAATCCTGGGCTCTGGCAATCCTCTCACCTCTGCCTCCCAAAGTGCTAGAACTACAGGCATGAGCCACCACGCTCAGTGGGGCCAACACTTTAAACTGAGGACTCCCTTCCTCCTACCTCTGCCCCACATATTTTGCTAAGGGGTTGGACAACATCTCTTAAACACATCTCATGTAAAAACAAAACAAAAACCTGTGTTTGTAGATCATTACATTGTAGAAATTACCTCCTAAACCAATGACGGCTCTGGTTGCCTAACATGAACAATTTTGTTCACTTTTTAGTATGAAAAATATTAGCTGGGTGCCGTGACTTATCCTTAAGTAATCCCAGCACTCTGAGAGGTGCAGATGAGAGGATTGCTTGACTCCAGAGGTTCGAGCCCAACTTGGGCAACTTGGTGAGACCTTGTCTCTACAGTAAATCAAGAAAATCAGCCGGATGTGGTGGCGCCTGCCTTTAGTTCCAGCTACTTGGAAGGCTGAGGCGGAAGGATTGCCTGAGCCCAGCAGTTCAAGACTGTGAGCAGCATGCCACTATACCCCAGCCTGGGCGACAGAATGAGACTTAAACTCAAAAAGAAAAAAGAAACCAGTATAAATGAAGCCAGTATTACAATGGATTCCTGCATATCCACTAATCTGGCTTTAGAGGCTAACTCAAATTATTATTTAACGTATTACATCCCCATCTGTGTCCCTACCCACTTATTTTTTAAGCAAAACCCAATCTATTAATCCACAGATACTTCAGTATGCACATTTTAACACACAATATTCTTGGAAGAAAAAAATGGGATGGGTGTGTGCCAGTAACATGATTCACATGAATGCTACTACAGCCACTTACGTTAATGTAGATGTGTATACTAACATGGGAAGATGTTCAATGTTTTCATAAGTTGAAAAAAAATGAATTTTGAGCTGGAGTCTCACTATTGCCAAGGCTAGAACAGCTACCTCAGCCTTGACCTAAGGGGCTCAGATGATCCTTCCACCTCAGTCTTCCAAGTAGCTGGAACTACAGGTGTGTGCCACCATGTCC
>NW_007252872.1:0-12091 GCF_000164805.1 Carlito syrichta
ATTCCAAGAGAATCTGGGCCGAAATTTCCTCATTTGGAAACTAAGGAAGTTGGAAGAAATGATCTTTTAAATCTCTTTTAACAATACAGTTTGTGGTTTCTAAAATTTATTTTTCAAATAGTAAATGTAAAGAAACAAGAAGTGTTTTTTTAGCCCCATCCCAAATGTCATATTCACCAATATTTTTGCAGAAAATTCCAAACACACTGACAAAATTGAGCCTATTCACCTCAAGTAACTTCTCTAAGTGTCAGCTTTCTGCATTTATGAATTGATAATGACTATAGCTGAACTTACTACCTGGTTAAAACTCTTCAGATAATATAATGATTTTAAATGTGTCCTTATTTGAATGATATAATCTCAGAAACACTAGGGCATAGAAGTTATGAACAGAGCAAAGATGCTTTAGATACCCACATCCTCTTTAAATATAGAGATTGATTGATGATAATACTTGTATCTGACTCCCTTCATGTATATAAGTAATGCAACAATGAAAGCCCTATCTAAATGCAATCAGTGTTTCCTACTAATTATCAACAAAAAAGCAGTGAAGATTTCAGAAAAAAAATTAAGATTTGAGTACAATAAGACTGTCAGTTGTTATTTCTACAGAATCACCTTTCTTTTTTGTCAAATTAATAACTACACTTAATTATCAGCTAAAGTAGAATACTATTTTATGTAAATAGAAAAATTAACATTCAAATACATTTATGAAGAGTAATTGAAGAGTTTTTTTTTCCATTTCCATTATGTCAGAATCTAATTTTATAGTAACTATTAAGGAATGAATATTTTTATGACAGTAAACCTCTTTTAGGTTCTAACAATGCATAATGGCACATGAATCACCCCTTTTTGTTTTTGTGTATTTACAAGCATAGAAAGATTCCATTTTACTCTAGGGAAAGCAAAAATTATTCTGTTTTGCAGAAGTACACATTTCCATATTTATTTTTTAGAATAGGAAAAAAGAGCAGCTGTTTTATTAAATTACTTTCTTCTCATTTGATGTATTAATCATGGCTCTTTCAATGTCTCCTCTTATTTTCCAAATGCATATAATCTTCTTACTGGAATGTTCCCTTATTTTACATTTTGATTTGGTCAAGTAGATGTATTACAAATGAAGTTCACAAAAAAGTTTATTGCCCTGAAGAATAATACTTTCATTCAGATTGAGACACACAAATTAATGCCTTTTTACTTCTATGGGAGTCTGAGAGCTCATTGCTTCTTTTCCATAGCATTTAATTTTAGTATAAAGAACAATGGCTTGCATTATAAGACTCTAAAGTCTTCTCCATCTGTCTTGGTTCTGGACACTTAGTTTCTTAGTTTAATTTAAGAGTGGTCTAATTCTTATGCTTCCTGCACAACAGAAATCAAGGACTTATGAGCTGATTTGGAAAGGATAAGGTTAGAAATACATTGAGGATATAATATATCCTCACTTAATTAGGAAGCCCAAAGTTGGATACATTTTATTTTAAAAAGGGCAATAATAGAGAACATTGACAATGTCTATATACTGTCAAATTATTAGTCAATTTAGTCAGTGACTTGAGTGAAGCCAGATAATTGACTGACTAAAATAAATTAGCTATGTTTGGCATAAAAAAATAAAGTTTGACGTGGGATGTAAGGAGGCAGTTTAAGATCATTATACGTGTAGAATAGCCAGAGCAGCAGATTACTTTTTTTCTTAAGTTGCAGGGTCAGAGGGAAAGAGAAGAGGCATTAATTCATTTGCAATTCAATACATTCCAAAAAGATTTTATTGTGTTCCAAACCCTTTACTGATCACTGCAATTGAATAATGTTTAAATTAATAATGTATAGCTAATTTTTTTGTTTCAAATAAATTAATTTTGTTTGAAAAGGGTAAGGGAATTAGTTTCTTTTAAGAATGATAGAGCCAAGTCGGGCTTGGTGGCTCAGCCTGTAATCCCGCACCTTGGGAGGCTGAGGTGAGTGGATTACCTGAGCCCGCCAATTCGAGACCCACCCGGGCAACTTGGTGAGATCTCATCTCTACAATAAATCAAAAAATCAGCCGGGCATGGTAGCGCGTGCCTGTAGTACTAGCTACTTGGAAGGCTGAGGCAGAAGGATCTCCAGAACACAGTGGGTCAAGGCTGCAGTGGCTGGGAGCAGCCACTGCACTCCCAGTCTGGGTGACAGAGTGAGACTCCAATTCAAGAAGAAAAAAAGAATGATAGAGCTTATTTTTCATTTTGTCCAATTTTCCACATGTGCAGGTATGAGAAACACTGACCAGGTGGAAGACATTTCTGATGGTGGGCTAGGCAAATGTTATATTTCCGGAGTCAGATGCCACTGAGGGCACTTTTCAGAAGTCACGTCTTCAGTGGCTGAAGTATAGGAAGGATGGAAATGAGGCTAGAAAAGTAGACTGAGTATATATTGTGGTGGATGTTTCCTGAAGTTTGTGGGTAACTCTTGAGTAGTGTGGAAAACTGATCAGCCCTGACAGAAATGTGAATATTGGATTAGATTGTTGAGGAATTAGAGGCAGGGAAAACATTGCATTAGTGCTTAGAAGAGGTGATAACAGTTCATGAAGGGAATGAGTGAAAGTAAGAAGATAGACGTGTGAAAGAACAAAGTATAAGTATGATTGCAAAGCAGTGCTTTTATGAAATAGGCAATAAATTTGACTCTCCAATTCTGTGATGAAATTCCCATCTGCAAATCTGCAATTCTTATGTTCAAGGAAGCTTTGATTTACATCGAGAATATAAATATTTCTCCTCTTAGGTATAAATTATACCAAAATACAGTATTTCTCTATTCATATATGTGTTTACTTGGACACCTACTTGCAAACAACAGAGTTCTCTCTGGATAGTTTAATTTAGAAAAACCAACTAATTTATTAAAGTTCATTTGGAAGATACAGAAAGATGTACTCAGAAATTTTAATACCAGGTACAGTGTATAACCATGGTTCTACATGGTAGGATCTTCTTGGGATACTACTGCCTAGCTCCGTACACTCTGTATAGGAAGCCAGATATCCCACCAGTGCCATTTCTGGAGGACTGAGTAGCTCTGTTCCCCATTTGCTAAAGATCAGTTTCCCTGAATGAAGTTTCTGTAGATCACAGCTTCATTCAAAATTAAAGTTTTATATGGTTGTGTTTGATTGGCTGGACATAGATAACATGTTTGCATTTGTATTGAAAGGATATTTTTCTTAATTCCATGCCAGAGAAGCAGGATTTATAATGTGGAAAATGATTACAACATAAGGAACCTGTTCAAAGTAGATAACACTAATATATATTAGCAATCCACAAATGAAATATTATAAACTAGTACTCACAAGTGAGATATATCTACTACACACACCAAAGTCCATCATTGTTAGGCAATAATTTTCCTTTACTTTTGGAAAATTCAAAGTGGCTTTCCTGTGCATGTCTTATTGGATGTAGTACCTCAGATATTACTAACCAATCTTTTTTAGATTAGGCTGTGATAAAAATGATTCCAGCATCTCAGTGGCATAAAACAACCAAGTTTTCATTTTTATTCATGCTATATAATCTTTGTGGGTCACCTGTAATTCTATTACATGACCAGGTACAGTGGCTCACACCTATAATCCCAGCACTTTGGGAGGCCGCAGTGAAAGGATTACCTGAGCTCATGGGTTCAAGAACAGCCTGGGCAACCTGGCAAGACCTCATCTCTATAATAAATCAAAAAAATAGCTGGGCATGGTGGTATGTGCCTGTGGTTCCAGCTACTTGGAAGGCTGAGGCAGAAGGATGACCTGAACCCAGTAAGTAGAGTCTTGCAGTGGCCGTGAGTGTGCCACTGCACCCCAGCCTGGGCAACAGAGTGAGACTTCAATTCAAAAAAAAAGAAAAAGAAAAAGAAATTCTATTACTGCTGATAGGCGAAGTCAACTTTACAAAGATAACCCACTAATAAAAGCTATAAGTAAGTAATCATGGAAAGATTCCTTGTTGAGTTACTATAAATGCACATACTTTGAAATCCATAATTTTTGTTTAGACATTTAAAAAATGATTTTGAATTTGGTGCCAACTTTTCAATGGAGAAGCAAAAGTGATTTTTTTCTGGAAAATATGTGTGAACAAAATGCCATTAGGACAGACATACAATTATTTGAGAAGAGAGACACTGTCAAGCAGATTCACAAAATTTTGGCAAAATAAAATGCTCTAAAGGTGAGTATAAAGAGAGTAGAGTGAAAACAGCATGTAGCACATTATTTCCTCAAAAACTCCAGATCATTCACTGTTTCTTTCTTTGGAAACTATAAACTAACAGATGGCTTTCTGTCCTGTTAGTAAGATTCAAGAATAAATCATACTGGAAACTGGAAAACTCTAAAGAAAGAAAATAGTCTCTTTTTTTGCTGTGGATGGGAAATAAAATATGTTGGCAAAATATTCCAGAACTGAGTTAAAAGTTCACACCTGCTATTATCAAAATTTTTATATACCTCACTTAGATGAAAATCATCTTGCTCTAAAATAACTTCTGAGAAGGAAATTTACCATTGTCTTTGTTTATTTTGACAGAGGGATAGTGAGAGATGAAAGAACACAAGTTCTAGAATGCGGACAACTAGAGCAGTGTAGATATGCCTTGGCCAAAATACCGAATGGTATGTTCATTTCAAAGATCATGTTCTTTGTCCTTCTCTGAGTTGTAGCTAACTGATTCTTGGTTCCCAGCTATCTTCTACACATCAGAGTACCTTCCTACACTTTCCACTTTGAGGAGTAAGTTCATCACTATAATTTGATGCTATGTGAAGATTTGACTAAAATTCAATTATTTCCTTTTATGCCGTGTATTGGCATAGGGAGGTCTAAACATATGAGTTCCAGAATTTTCCTAGCTAGACAGAGTGGGTTATTACAGACAGAGTCTATTTCTTATTTAACTCTCTATTCCTATGTTATGTCCAACACACAGTAAATGTCTAAGAATTTTGCATTGATTAAATTCATGAATAATCTGTTCTGGGATTGCCACAGTTCCTCATAGCAATGTGCAGTGTGACCAGTAAGAGTGATTTTGTTTTACGTTTTCTTAACAGATATTAGAACTACCTATAAGTAGTAAGCCACTAGTTGGAGGTATAATTCTAGTATTTTACAACTTTGTCCATCCATCTTGGCAAGTTTGAGTGTTATTTTTATCAGTTGTAATTTTTGGCACACAATAAAATTCCTTATGAAATAAAGGTAATGTATAAGGACATATGAGGAAACTCTGTTCAGTTTTAAAAAGTAAGATGTCAAGAAATTACAGTGATACTTTTTATGGGATTCATATATTTTCACTTTTAAAAGGTTGACTCCTAAGTTGTTTGCTTCAAGCGTGTGTTCCTGATCTCAATTCTTATGTTCTAGGGTGGCTCACAAATTGTAAAGGGCTTTTGAATGGATGTGTGAATCTACCTAAGACTTATTTACCACAGTTTACAATTTTTTAGTAGTAAGACTCTGGGATCGCTTTAAAAACATCACAGGACATAAAATAATCCTCCTTTAAATGTTATAGACAAATCAAGTCCTTTATAAAGTATATATGTATATATATATATATTTCTTATAAAAATTTTACCAAATGCCCAACTTATTTTGTCTATTTTTATAAGCTTGCTCTTCCTGGTTACAGAGTTTGGGTTGAATTCTATTGAAAATATTCTATCAAATTCATTGGAGCACCACAAATTCCTCAGATCTATCACAATTAAGTTATTGTTCCTGAAGACCCAAGCATCACATTATACTTTTAAAGTATAATCCATCATTACATTTTGAAAGCTGTTTATCTCATTAATAAATTTTTATAGGATGTGATTACCATTCATGTCATACTCAGGAGTGAGTTACTTTATATATGATTGGTTAAATATTTAAAGACATTTTTTTGTGTAAGCAATTAGACCCTTTTCAGGATCATCACATCAAGAATGCTGAATAACTAAGCAGTAATCCAGACCAGGAAAGATAAGATTACAAACTTTCATCGGGCTGTATTATGTTAAAAGACTGGGAGGGGACAGCAGAATTGCCTGGAATTTGACTTAGAACCATTTTCCTGAAACAAAGACATGAGAATTTGTTGCAGAATCTTTTAGAGGTGTTGTGGAAGTAATAGCCATTGGGGAAGCAATTGGAATGATCCAAGAAGCCTGTCTTAAAATGTGAACACAATGAATTTTCAATGTGCAATGAGTGTCAGAAATAACTATAAATCACCTTCCAAATAGTTACTTCACTATAAAATGTATATAGAGATGCTGATGTTTCAAATGGTTCTAAAGGATTGTTGAACAGTTTTATGTGTGTACAGCTTGCACTCCTAGGACACTGTCTAATGTCAATAGTATAGAAGCAAATAAATAGCTCTCACAGTTATAAAAAGAGGCACAGTTGATTTTTACTGTTATTTGCTTGAGTTGTTAGCTACAACCTGTCACCTGACCATGACTAGCTTCCCATTCAAAAACAGCCTTTTAGTACAAATGACACTTTCCATTTTGGTGAATTTCATGAGGTTTTGAGGGCAGTCTGACTGACAGCTGATCTCTGGGGATACTTAGATTATTTGGTTGGACATCAACAGCTTTCATCTCATATAATTTAGCTTGAATCTTACATGACCACAGACTCTATAGTATTTTAGGATTTTCCAAAGCAATATATTGATTCACATTTCTCCTTTGTACTAAATCCTGGGTTTTGCTTGTACACGATGGAGATAAATGGGCAGTCAAGCTGAATCAGCTCAGTGCATTTACACCCTTCAGATATTTGACCATAACAGGCAAGGAAGGAGGTGAAACATAGACTGGTTTTTGAGACACCAGGTGCTGGGTTGTTTGGTGCAGCTCACTGAGTAGGAGCTCTATCAGCCACAGTAGAATGCAAATTATGTTGAATAGATTCTGAATTTTGGTCTGAGGGAGGCACTTTACTTTTTGGTTCCTTAGGCCATGTCTCATCACAGCCCCTTTGCTTTATAGGGAATCTCATACTTTTTATTGTTTTAATAGCTCATTTATACTTACATAGTTTGCAAAGTCAAATTGGCCCTGAGAAATGGAGCCCATTGATATGAAAATCAACGTCTCCTGCCTCCTGTCTTAGATTTACCACTAATCTACCTTCCATCTTCTAGTATTTTGTCATTATTTTCTCCTCTCCTATATCTCTTAATCTTTGTAAATGTATGCCTGATAAAAATCCTTTACTGATATTTTAATGGGGTTTTGGAAGAGAGCAAAACTAGACAAGTATATCCAGTTTTCCAACTTTTTTTAGAGACCCATTATATTACATATTTTATTTTATTTTATTTTTATTTATTTATTTATTTTGAGTTGGAGTCTCACTCTGTCGCCCAGACTGGAGTGCAGTGGCTGCTCCCAGCCACCGGAGCCTCGACCTGCCGGGCTCCAGTGATCCTTCCACCTCAGCCTTCCGAGTAGCCGGAATTATAGGCATGCGCTACCACGCCCGGTTGATTTTTTTATTTACTGTAGAGATGAGGTCTCGCTGCCCAGGTGGTTCTTGAACCCGCGGGCTCAGGCAATCCACTCACCTCAGCCTCCCAAAGGCTTGGGATTACAGACTGAGCCACCGAGCCCGGCTTATATTACATATTTTAAATGCACTTTTTTTCCAATCAATACTATGAGAACAAAACATCTAAATCCTGCCTTCCTGCTTTTCTTCAAACTACAAACTTCAAATCTGAATTGTTGCATATAACAAAATAAATCCTTTTCTAAAATACTTGTTTTACATGAAATGTTTATTGTACAAATATGAGTTTATTAATCACTTCAAACTTTGTATCTTCAATTATCAGGACTATTAAGTAAATTCCCCAAATAATCACTTGGGGAGGCACTGTAAAATATCCTGTCAGGGACACGCTGGCCCTTTTAAAAGAATTTTCCTGCATCCCTTTGAGAAAAGGGATGTCATGTGCTGCAGGTTATGTGGTGCTGAAGATGTGGAATGGATGGTTCTGTAAGGGTTAAGTACCCCATCACAGAAAGTGTTCAAAGAAAGGCAGTGTAACCATCTACCAGGGATTTCAGTGTTCTTACATAAGATTAGAATAATTGAATTCTAAAAATCCCTGCCAGACTTTATGCTTCTATAATCTGCAAATTTTGGTGAGAATTTCTCTCAGATTTACATCCTTGAACATTGCCTCTGTTACAGTATGATGACTCTTTGCTAAACTTAGAGCAACAACTAGTTTTAGACCTTAGGTTCCATGTGGACTGGTTCTATAATCTTTTATGAACCACTCTGCCCCTAATGGCTCATATTTGTGATACCTCATGGAGGATGCTGAAGAAATTTTTAAATAATGAAGGAAGGAAAGAAGGAAGGAAGGAAGGAAGGAAGGAAGGAAGGAAGGAAGGAAGGAAGGAAGGAAAGTACATAATGTTAAAGTTTTACAGAAAAGAAGCCGCAGAAACAGCAGTAGTGGTGAGTTGAAGTGTTTTATTACAACTTCAGCTGAAGGTAGGGTCATTCCCAGAGAGAAGGTCATAGAGTCCAGAGTCAACTTCAAAGAGTACATTCAGGGCTTTCCTTTTGGGCTCTCCTTCTCCCATATGAAATGTTAATCCACATTTAGGTGGAGTGGCAGTCAAACAACAATATTACCATTGTGCTTAGTTTTTAGAGCCTTTTCGCCTAGCTCTCTATTTTATAAAGTAACTGAAGTTCTGAGAACTTAAGTGCTTTTTGTCAGATAAACTAGGGTTTAGAACTTGAGCATGATAGACCATTTTTTACTATCCAATGATATTTTTCCCACATTATCTGGCATCTTCTAAAGGCAACTTTATTGGGGGAAAGAATGCAATAATATTCAAGGTGAGTTTGAGGTCTGTGTGGTGACACTGGATCATTGCTGATGGTAGTGTTGATGGGGATTTTGTGCTCTGTTATGATGTGATTTTGTTTTTAAGCACCACCTGGCTGTTGGTATCCAACATTGCCTCTTCTCTTCTGCCTAGAACCCTGAGATGAATTTATAAATCATGACCTCTTTTCCTTGGAAAGGTTGGAATTAGAATTTTCAAGCAAATAACCCAGTGATACCATTCTAATCTAGGGGTGATATTTTGTGTGGAAGGAGGCAAAATCATTTTCAATATTTAAAAAAATCAACACATGGCAAAAACACATTTTAGATAACTTCTTCCTCTGTCTTATGCAGAATAAACCTGTGCTCACTCATGCCTTCACATAAGAGAAGGAGAAAAGGTGAGAAGGATTAGAAAACAGGTGATTTGGGCTTTTAAAAATGGGTTTGATAATGATGCCTATTTAGGAATATTTTTAGTTATTGTAATAAACACTTGGAAAGATTGTCATTCCTCCAATATCTAGGTATTTTATGAGGAATGTCAATCAATAAAATAACTCTAGATTTTGAAAATTTTAGAGCATCTAAAATAGCTTAATTTTGACAAAACTCTGTTATTTGCTGCAAGTTGGTTCTTTGAGCTTTTAAGCAATTATAATTGGTTTTCCCCTTATTTTCCCAAAGACTTGCAAAACTTTTCTGCACATAAATTATGAAAAGACAAGACTTTGGTTTGGATAAGCTAAACCAAGACATCTTCATAATACATTGTTTCATTTTCCATATCTATTCTGTTATCTTCATCCAAAAATTCCCTTTATTTATTGTTAATTGAGTGGATTTTATTGCTTTTAAGTTATCTGTGATCCATACTGAATGCTAAATGGAATATCATTTATTTACTTTTTCTAAATTATACAACTTGAGCATGTATTTTTTTAAGGGTTTTTTTTCTTGTCTTCCCTATCTTGACCAAGAACATCATTTTGATCCCATTTTCTAAACTTGGAAACTGAACTCTTTTTTTTTCTTTTACTCTCTTTATTAACTTCAAACTTTTATTTTATTTTATTTTTAAAAATTTATTTATTTATTATAAAGATGTAGGGCACGATTCAGGGTTAGGTATACAAACACTGATCATGCAGGTATCCTTGTTGATGAGGTGTGCCCTCCCTCTCCTAGCAGTCTTCCCCAACTGCCAGTTCCACCCCCCTTCCCCTGACAGTTTTCCACTACTGCCAATTACTTTCTTATAGCATTATAATTGTTCAAGGTCACCTTATGAGTTAGAACATATGGAACTTATCTTTGTTTTTGTGATAAATCACTGAGTATGCTCGACTCCAAATCCATTCAATTTGCTGCAAAGTTCATATATTTGTCCTGCTTTATGGCTGCATAATATTCCATTGTGTATATGGACCTCATACCCGGAGGAACTCAAATCATTCTACAAAAAGGAAATTGAACACTTTTTTCATTTACAGCTGGTGCTTTCTCAGTCTTCTTCTTCTTCTTTTTTCCTAAATAAGCATGACATACCAGTTTCTGTTTTAACCCTGTTGTTTCTTATCTAAATCCTCACCCACTCAAGCCTGGGCTATTTAATAGTACCCTAACCACAACCTGTATTAGGCTTTCCTACTCTGTCCATGTCCCTATATGTCTCCTATCAGTGTGATTGTATGTGAGGAAGTGCTGTAGATGTGGTTAAGAGAGGACCACTTGTGTTTAATTACAGCTCTGCCTCAGTTTAGCTGTATGCCCTTGATACAGTATTTGATTTTTTGTGCATCTGTTTCTTAATCTGTGGAATGGGGATAATAACACTGACTACCTCTAATGTTGTTAGGACAATAAACATGAGTCTATATATGGAAAGTACTGGAAATAATCCCCAGAATTAAATGCTTTCTGTATGTCAGTTATTATTATTATTGAGTTTAAACACCTACACCATTGTGTCTTTTTTAGTGTTTTTAAGGTTGCATTTATTGAGTGTCAACTATGTGACAGAAATCTATTAAACATATTTATGTTATTTCATTCATATATTGATCTTAAAAGATAGTTTTTATTTTTCTCAAATTGCAGATTAGGAACTCAAGTTATAATAAGTTAAATCACAAACTCAAGCTGGGCGTAGTGACTCATGCCTGTTATCCCAGCACATTGGGAGGTAGAGGTGAGAAGATTGCCTGAGTCCAGCGAAACTTGGCGAGACTGCTTCTCTACAAGAAACCAAAAAATTAGCCAGGCATGCTGGTGAGTGTCTGTAGTTCCAGCTACTTGGAAGGCTGAGATGGAAGGATTGCCTGAATCCAGCAAGTCAAGGCTGCCTTAGCCATGAGCGTGCCACCGCACTTCAGTCTAGAAGACAAAGTGAGACTCTGACTCTAAAAAAAAAAATTAAAAAAATTAAAAAAAACAAACACAAGCTCAAAATATACAGCTAGCAAGGGATAAGTTTGAGATTGGAATACGTATCCCCTTGACTCCAGAGCCTATGTATTATCCAACAGGCTCTCTCCATAGGGAGCTCTGGCCAATAGCTTACGCTCCTTGTTTGCAAAACAGGCATTATATCATCTTTATCACAGGATTAAATGGAAACTGTTGTAAAGTGCTTATTCTAAACCCTGTGAAATAATAGTGGCTCAGTAATTATATACATGATTATTATTATCTCAGTGCTTTCAGAAATAAAACCAATACTACATATTTAATATTAAATATACTAATTACTCTAAACATTTTTTCAATCACACCAATTTATTCTTCCAGCTACCTTTAGAATTGTTTTGCTACATTATTCACCTTCTCTTGAAAAATTCCACTGGTAGTTTGTTGAGAATTGTGCAAAGGCCACAAGCTAGTTTTAGTAGCATAATTTAAGTCGCATTTTTATTTTTTATTATTATTATTTTTTGTGTGCTTGTCTTGCATCCATATATCTTCTTTATTAAAATATACAATTCTTTACCTACATTTTGTTGAGTTTTTTTTAATTATTGAGAGAGTGTTTACATGTAATGAAGTCCAGTTCTTTCACAGATATGTTTTACAATTTTTTTCTCTCCTTCTGTGTTATATTTATTTATTTATTCTTTTTAAAAAATTTTTAAAGCAGGACTTATTGAGAGGACAGAAATCTCCCACAGTGGGAGGG